>NC_044324.1:89787328-89992668 GCF_007399415.2 Gopherus evgoodei
CTTTACCCCTGATTAAAAGCAAAGGGAACCAGATTCACAGCACAGTCTGTGCCAGCTTCCATTGGGTTCGGTGCTGGTGGGGGGAGGCTTATGGCAGCAGAAAGTCCACTATAGGGAGATTTGGCCAGAACTCTGCCAGAAAGGCTCCTATGGATCTTCTGGTGAACTTAAATATGTCCCCAAATGGCAGACCCTCCATGAGAAGGAAATGGTGAAGAAATACCCCCATGTATGAATCTACCTGGGGCACAAAGTGACGGGGCGGGTGCATTTGCATGAACAGGTGTCTGTTTTTTTCCTGGGAGCCCTTTACAGACTGTCATACTTTACCAATCATATGTTCCTCCTGTGATTAAATCTTTTCTTTCCTCGCCCCCCCCAGAGAATTGCCAGATTCTTTTGGACCATGAAGAGGTGGATTAGGCCCACTGTATGCTAGGTTCTGAACAAGAAAAGATAAATATGGTAACTGCTCTACAGGGTTTATAATTGAAGACTATGAACAAAATACAAAGGAGGAATAATAGGGAGACAATCAAGTATAAATAATTTGCATATATAGGTGAGGCTGGTGCACTGCCCCGACCCACCCCGGTGGCACTGTGGAGGAAGTGATCTGATTCACGTGCACAGGAGACAAATGCCAGATAAGGAAGAGGAAAGAGAGTACATTAGGACAAGGAGCCTGGTGAGGCTGGACTGGGCAACAGGGAAGAGACATTGAGATCCAACAAGTTGCTGGAGGAGAACTGGGACTGGCTGAGCAAAGAAACAAGAAAGAGGGCTGAAAAGTCTATGCAGTAAGGGTCCACATTCACACCAGAACACTCCCTCATGTCAGGGAGCGGTGTTGCAGGGGCTGTTTTCCTCTAGCATCCCTTTATCCATTCTGGTTTCACAGTGGTCTGCCACTTTAGTAGCCTAACACTCCAACCAGCTCACCTCTCCGTCCATTCCCCTACTGGGGTTAACAGAAAAGTCCAAAATAAGAAAACCCAAAGATTAGTGGCCTCCAAACCCATCTCTTGGCCTCTCTCACTCTTTATGCTCTTGGCCTCTACTTCCCCCTTGGTCTGGGGAAGAGGTAGGGAAACCCAAACTAGCCCTCTCCTCTGGGTTCCAGGCCAGGGTCCCTGTTTTAGGTGGCTAGGGACTGTTCCATCAATCCCTTTGCCACCTCCCTAAGCTGCTCTGATCTTTGCCCTGCTTGCCAGTGTCTTCATCAGGTCTGCAGACTCTGCTGTTCTCACCTTAGATTTGTGATTCCTCGTGGATTCTTCTAAGCTGCTGCAGAGGCACTTCCTCACAGTCACTACTAGCCCCTCTGGCAGCAGCTGAGCTATATTTCAGGCAGTACCCCTGCCTCTTGCTTTGAGGCAGTCAGTATCTCCTTCCTTCAGGCAGGAGTTTCCTCTTGCGGCAGGGCTATAGCAAGCTTTCCCTTGAGCTGGACCCTTTTCCCTGATTAACCCTCCAGTTTAGAGAGGTCAGCAAGCTAGTCTTCTCCTGCCACTGTCCATCCTGCTATAAGAGAAGAGACAGCATATATGCAGGGCCCATGTCTAAGTCTCATCCCAACTGGCTGGGCGAGGGGAGCCTTACCTATCCCCTCTGTAAGGCTCCTGGTCTCTTAAAGAAACAGTAATGGGATTCCTCCCAAACACTACTTCCTCTCTCCCAGTACATCTTCCATCTTTGTACATCAGACCTCCCAAAATTTTAAAGGAGCCACCCCACATGACAGGAATGGGCTGATCCCTATGCACTACTATCCTTAAGGAGGCAGATCACCCCATCATATACCCACTACAGCACATTCCCCTCCACAACCTGGAACAGAACCCATGATTCCTGCATCTGGCCATTGCTACGCTGTGAGCAAATATCTGTGAAACTCATTGGCAAAGTGTCTCTCGCCCATTTACAGTACTGGTTCACATAGAAGTAATATGTTGTCATCCTCTATCAGTTACTCCATTACCTCAAGTAGCAGAGGTCTGTGCAGTGGATCTAAAGGTTCCAACCCTCCTGATGAGCCATGTGGGTGTCAATATGCTGCCACATGATGGAATTTCTTTTTTTTCCGTTTGCATTTAAAAAAAAACACACCTAGGAAATGACACACAAAACCTGTGTCAAAAGTTTACTATTATGGTTGCAAAGTCAAGCACTCGAATGTTAAGAAGTGACAGAATTAAGGTTAAATGTTTAATTATTTAAATGACTAGCAGCTGCTACTCAGCCTCATTGTTACGTGTTGGCAGATTACTTGTATTTGTTGCAGCATAACTGGATCTTGAGAATGAATTATCCTCCTTCAAATTCCATCAGTGCCATGACTTTCTGTGCTAATTGTATGAGGTAGAACTTTCACAGCATGCTCAGCCTTGTCCAGAACAAAGGGGAGACCAACCCTAGAGCAGTTTACAAATTAATGGCTTGATCCTGCAAGTGTTCACTTCCATATGTAGTGATTACTCATGTGAATGGTCCTATTGTATGGCAATAGATCCCTAGTCTATTGTTTTCATTATGAATGATGCTAGACAATACTCCTACATGTTTGAATTAGTTGAATTCTTTTAGAATAGCATTAACAACATTCAGGACCCATTTAACTACGATTTTGCACAGTGAACCCTACCAAGCTTTTAACAGCCACACTCTCAATGTTGCAAACAAATATGCTGACCTTGAAATTTTCAGAGCTTTATGATGGCTCCAAGAGCAAATACAAATATTGATGTAGATGAAAATTTACTGCACTTGGCCTTATCACTGAGTTCCCCATATTTCAGTTTCCTAAATATGCCCAGAAACTCTGCTTTGTGATGGAAAGCAAGAGAGTGGATATTGTTGTCATAGCAACAAAAACATTTCTTCTTCTTCAAAAATATCGTATGTTAGAGACATTAATTAATTTTACTCCCTGTAACTTTTTTTTTCAGATTTCTGAAAACTGTTTTTGAAAATGTTATAAAATATTGAAACACAGACTACGGTAAGAGCCACTGCAGGTAGTGGGATGCTGCTGTTGATAATATAGTGAACCAAAGGTTAATCTGCATTTCCTTGCGATATTCCCATGCCTCCTTGGGAATTTTATTCCTCACTTATGCTGCTGCATTGGATAGGAAGGTCATAGTGGAGCTAAATCTGCATTTTATGTTTTGAATTTAGGACTGTTGTCTCAATGTATTACTAATAGCTGGACAAGTAACAGTGAGAGAGATTTAATATGGAGAATGGATAGCTGTGTTAAAAAGCAAGTGAGTGTTACTGTAAAATCGTATAAGTATTTCCCCAAGAACTTTTTGCCAATTTATTCTTTGTCAGACAGAACTCCATTTCTAGTTCCATGTAGGAATGGACCTTAGCTGTAAAAAAAAAAAAAAGACTGTACCAAAATCCCAAAAGTGACATCCTGGCCCCATTGATTTCAATGAGGCTAGGATTTCACCACTCATCTGGAAACCACCCTTTCATCCCAGACACAGAGTTCAAATTCAGATATGAAGTCTGCAATTCAGCCTCACCTCCAATTGTATGTTACATTAGTTCAGGTTATTTTTGTGAAAGGTGAGAATTAGTATGGTCTCCGTCTTCTGGACTAGTTGGCATATTATTGTGGTTTTTATTATTATTTTCACTTTTCTTCCTTGTATATGAAGTGTTTCAATGCTTATTCAGTAGTATTGTCCTACTTTCACATATGTAAAAAGAAAGAGAAAAAGTATAGTGAAGTAGTCTCAGGGGAGTCAAAATGCTCATCAATATTTCGGTTCTAAAGCTTTATTTGGGAAATGAGATGAGTCAGGAGTTATTTTGTGTTTTGTGAATGCACCTTAATTAAGTGTGAGAGATTTCTGATTAGCTTTTCGTAGGGTTTAACTTCTTTGGGGTAGTTACTTGTGCTTTCGGGAGGTGTGCTCACTTGTCTCATTGATTTTTGCTAATTAAGCAAAGTGGCTGATCATCCACCTCAGATTGGTTTTTAAAGTACGCTTTATTTTTTCATTTCAGTACTGGGTTTTATTTGGTCTGAATTCATTGCAAGACATAATACCACAAAATGTCTGACTGAAGAAATGCAAATACATGATAGGCTTTTATGTTATTTAAATTGAATTTATTAGTAATGTTGTCTTAAACCACTGTAGGTTTGGCCCTGGTGGCTACAGTTTCACCTCTCCTACTTGCTTCAGATTTACAGCCTCCAGGAACACAAAGACCAAACATAGTGACCACACATACATTTACAAGTTCAAGGTCTAGTCTGTTCTTACAAGTTTTACTAAAGTTACAGTTAAGGTTATGATTACCCAAGCATATAGAAATCCCATGAAGACCTAGGCACAAGTTACAAATATAGTCATACTCACATCCTTAATGATATTCTTAGGGCCTTGCCAATTGATCACCAACAGAAGAATGGTTCCTGCTGGAGTTTTCACATAGGGAACTCATTTTACCCAGTTTGGAAGCCCTCTTTTATTTTGTGATTCTGACTATACCTAACATTTCGCGCATGAGCATGAAAGTGTTAACCAGTGATGAGCTGCCAAAATCTTAACAACCGGTTCCTTATAAAAAGTTCTGATTTAAGGGGGGGAAGCAGGGGAGAGGCCGGGGAGGGAGACATACTCGTGAGGCCGGGGGCCCGTGCAGAGCCCGGGGCAAATTGCCCCACTTGCCCCCCAGCAACCCTAGAACTTGCAGCCCCCTCCCCCCTTACCTTGCCAGCAGCTCAAGCAGCAGGATGACTCAGGAGCTTAGCTGAGCTGCTCAGCTGCTGGCTATGCTGCAGCTCTGTGGGGGCGGGGAAGCAGCTGGGGGGAGACATCCTTGCGGGACCAGGGGCCCAGGGCAAATTGCCCCACATGTCCCCCCCCCCCAGCCCTGAAGCTTGCAGCCCCCTTACCTTGCAAGCAGTCCAGAGCTCAGCTGAGCTGCCCAGCTGCTGGCCATGCTGCAGTTCTTTGGGGTGGGGGAAGTGGGAAAGGGCCAGGGGGAGACATTCTCGTGGGGCCAGGGGCCCCTGCAGGGCCCGAGCCAACTGCCCCACTTGCCCCTCTTCCCTCCCCTCCCAGTCCTGGAGCTTGCAGCAGGACCCCCAGCACACCTTGCCGGGCCTCTCAAAAAGCAGCAGCAGGACGACTTCCGAGCTCAGCTGAGCTGCCCAGCTGATGCCGGCGGCTGGCCACGCTGCAGCTGGGGGGAAGCGGGCGAAGGGCCGGGGGAGCCTCAGCCTCCCCAGATGGGAATCTTGAGAGCAACAGGATGGTCCAGCCCGTGGACCGGAGTTCTTTGCCCATTCCCTGACCCTTTAACAACCGCTTCTCCTCGGTCTAATTTTAGCAACCAGTTCTTGGGAACCTGTGGGAACCAGCTCCAGCTCACCACTGGTGTTCACACTCTTTTGCCTTATTTGTATTTTGTCCCTCAAAAATATTGGGGTGCCCTGTTTTCCACAGATGGTTCATAGTTCCTTTTATTTTCATTATCATTGACTCACAGCCTGTGCCCTGCAGTTAGGGCATGCCTTAGAAAAATTTGACTACAGGGTATCTTGTAATCAAAAATTAATATTGCAGTTAATCTTTTACAATACACGCACTGGCACATCTTTTCTCATCATCTTGTGGCATAGGGTCATTCTTTGGTCACTTAAGCATTTCTTAAGTCTATGGCTTAGTATGGCTAAGCTAAAATCTCACAGGCTTCAGCATATAGGAAGTTTAGACTTGAAATTAGATGAAGGTTTCTAACCATTAGAGGAGTGAAGTTCTGGAACAGCCTTCCAAGGGGAGTAGTGGGGGCAAAAGACATACCTGGCTTTAAGACTAAGCTTGATAAGTTTATGGAGGGGATGGTATGATGGGATAGCCTAATTTTGGCAACTAATTTAGCAATTGATCTTTGATTATCAGCAGGTAAGTATGCCCAGTGGTCTGTGATGGGATGTTAGATGGGTTGGGATCTGAGTTACTATAGAGAATTCTTTCCTGGGTGCTGGCTGGTGAGTCTTGCCCACATGCTCAGGGTTTAGCTGATCACCATATTTGGGGTCAGGAAGGAATTTTCCTCCAGGGCAGATTGGCAGAGGCTCTGGAGGTTTTTCACCTTCCTCTGCAGCATGGGGCACGAGTCACTTGCTGGAGGATTCTCTGCAGCTTGAGGTCTTCAAAACATAATTTGAGGATTTCAATAACTCCGACATAGCTTAGGGGTTTGTTATAGAAGTGGATGGGTGAGATTCTGTGGCCTGCATTGTGCAGGAGGTCAGACTAGATGATCATAATGGTCCCTTCTGACCTTCTATGTAGGCCTTGAGTTTCAGCTCTACTTATTTAGATACCTAATGCATACTTTTTACTTCTACATACTTATCAGTCTTATACTTCTATAATCCTACCACTTAAATTTATTTAGCATACCATGATTATATATAACATAGCATATGAGTTAATTATAATATCACACAACACACAATAAATGAATGATAAAAAGGAACCAACTGGCTACAACTTGCTTACATCCAGTATAGTATATATATTATTTATATATAAATACATACCCATGGGGAGTGAAAGGGTACTGAATATACTAGGATTGTTACTCTCTTCTAATTACATTTATCCAACTCTACATTCCTCCACTAAGTTTCAACAACTAGGAGTGTACATATCACACTAGGTGCTAAAATACTATTGAAATAGCATAAATCTATAGTCATAGATTATTATGACAACACAAAGTACTCTATAGCAAGATTTAGGCAACTTACATTTCTTCAAATGCTTTAGCTATATACCTTTAAAAACAAAGACTGCATATCTTTACACTTCCCCTGTCTGCCATTCAAATGACATATTACCCATTTTAGATTTGGGAGGCCACTCAAATACCACCATCACGTATTCTGTATATGCTATGAACTTTTACCGAAGAGTTTGTTTAGCAGTGATTTAGAGATATTTGAACATATTTATTAGTACTATTTTTCAGTTCCTTCCACCTATAAAGCTAGGCTCCTTCTTAGTACCAGGAGTCCAACTATACAGGCCTCTGAAACTGAGAAAAAAATCAAATACATACATTCTAGAAAACTCTAAATAGCTTTTCCATATGTAACCCTTCTGCCAGGTGAAGCCAGCAGCAACGAGGGCCGGGTTCAGTATCTAGGAGTTCCAATTTCAATCACACAACACAAAATCGGCTCAACCTCCACCCGGTGACCTGGGACAATTACACACCACCTCCTGGGTGCCTCTAAGAGGCAATACTTCCCCACTCATAAGCAAAGAGTCTGAGTGTAGCAAATTTTTAATAAAAGGAGGGAATTAACTCAGCATTAATTTAGGAAAACACTGCAACTGGGGTTCATAAACACAAAACATGAGCAAAAGACCCACCCCCCAAGTAAGTTGGACAGTGTCCTTTTCACCTCAGGGTCTTAAGTCCAGCAACCCAAAAGTCCCTTTAACATGCCCATCCCTCCTCTGTACCCCACTCACAGTTGCTGCCCTTGGCCAGTGCAGCCCCAGAGTTCAGAGGTTCATCCGTAGAGTTCACCTCCCACCCTCTGACGTAAGCGGGAGAGTGGGGGGAAAGGAGGCACCTTACATGCTGCACTGCTTGGGCACTTGCTTGTCATCCCAACTGCCAATTGCCGCACCTCTGTGGGGCTCTGCTCTAGTCCTCTCCATCAGCCATCCTGCAAGCCACTTGCCATGCTTCTCCAGCACCTCGCCGAGATGTCTTCAGGCCCCACACACACACTTAACACAGCTCTCAGTCATTTCAGCTGTTAGCGTAAGAAGCCTCACTACTGGTGCACACTGGGTAGTCTCTTACAATAGACCTAGGTATCAGTGATTTCAGATCCACAGCATGTAACAAAACTCTCAATGGAGTCTAAATTAGTTCTTTTATTATGCCAGAGAAAGAGAAAGGGTCAACTAGTGTAAACAGGACCTACACCACCACATACAAGTATCTGTTTCCACCCTCTCTCAACCCATTGATCTTTAGAAACCATGTCCCCTGCCTACCAAGTGCTTTTCAATTGAGAGTGAGTCCCTCCTTTGGGGGTATGCCAGGTATAGTTCTGCTGCCGCCCTCGGTTCACACAAGGATAACAACCCTTTATTATTCCTGCCCCAATAACAAGGAGACTGGGGATACAACACCAGCCATAAATGATCATTTGGGCAAGCAGTCCTATCATGCTGAGCACCTAGGCAGGGTGGGTGTGTCCATGCAAATGAGATCAGCTTCTGAAGTCTTTTTCCACAGCTCACCACTAGATGTCAGGGGAGAACTCATCCAAACTCTGCTTACAATGCCTGAATGATTGGGTTTGATGTCTGAGGACCTACAAAGGGTACAGTATTGTGTCGCCATTAATAAATGACAATTATTCTTTTCCAGAAAAATACTAAACTCTCATTTCTATGGGAATGGATCTTTTAACATCACAACTTCAATCTGGAACTGTTCAGGTTTATGCTGGGAAAGAAAGCACGTGATAATAGTAATACATAAACTGGTTCAGACAAAATAAGGACCAACCCAACCTTTACCCAAAGTGAGCTGATACTGAACTTCTTGTGAAGTTTAAATACTTGGGCGAAGATTATCAGAAGTAACTAGACACCAGATGCTGACCTTGGGATGCCTTAAAGAGTCCTGACTTTTGGAATGAAGGTGCTCAGCAATTTCTGAAAATTAGACCCTTTTAAGAAGACTGAAACGGGGCATTCAGAAACTGAGGTACCCAAAAATCACTAGTCTTTTCTGAAAATCTTGGACTTGATGACTTCTAAAATTTACTGAACCTTTTCTTCTGTGTGTCTGATCTTCCTTGTTCTTACTGAAACCATAAGTAAAAATGCAAAAATAATGCTGTGATGGATTAGTATATACTTATATCAAACTGCAAATACAATTCTGTTTTGACATTTTTTATTGTAACCTATTGTACCTTTTACTTTTGCACTGTAACCTCTATCTTGGACAGGAACATCCAGGTGGTGAAGAAATCCTTGTGCCCAGCTGTCAAGGTTTTTTCCCCACTTTGAACTTTAGCGTCCAAAAAGAGTGGGGACCTGCATGAACACTTTTAAGCTTTATTACTAGCTTAAATCTGGTACACTGCCACCAGCCAGAAGTCTGTGTCTGGCACACCTTCTGTTCTCCCAAAACCTTCCCTGGCGAACCCAAGACCCAAACCCCTTGGGTCTTAGAACAAGGAGAAATTAACCATCCCCATCTTCCTTTTTCCCCCACCAATCCCTGGTGAGTTTAAACTCAGTCCCTTGGATTCTAAAACAAGGAAAAAATCAACCAGGTTCTTAAAAAGAAAGCTTTTAATTAAAGAAAGAAAAGGTAAAAATTATCTCTGTAAAATCAGGATGGAAAATGCTTTACAGGGTACTCAGATTCATAGAGACTAGAGGGACCCCTCCCCCTAGCCTGAGATTTAAAGTTACAGCAAACAGAGGTAAAAATGCTTCCAGCAAAAGACACATTTACCAGTTGAGAAAACAAACATAAGACTAATCCGCCTTGCCTGGCTACTTACAAGTTTGAAACATGAAAGACTGATTCAGAAAGATTTGGAGAAGCCTGGGTGTACATCTCGTCCCTCTCAGTCCGAAGAGCAAACAACGAACCGAACAAAAAGCACAAAGACTTCCCTCGACCAAGATTTGAAAGTATCTTGTCCCCCCATTGATCCTCTGGTCAGGTGTCAGCCAGGTTCACTGAGCTTCTTAACCCTTTACAGGTAAAAGGGTTCTGGGACCCTGGAAGAATGCTAACCAAATGGGTCTCTGAGGGGTGAAGACACTGGAAGAAGGAATTGGAGTGCAGATGTTCATTATTTTTGGCCTATATCTATACCTGTTGTGCTTTTCTATTAATAGAGTGCATCTGATTAAGAGGTTCTTTAGGAAAGTGTGTATTACTTGCTTTAACTGTCACACACTGAAGAATTAAAATTTAAACCAGAGTAGCCACAAGAGTGGAGTATGCTTCAATTATTGGGGAGATTCTGGGGGCAGCATTGGTTTTAGAGAGGATTGCCACCTTTCTAGGTTTTCCCAGGATGATCCCTTTTTTGAGGTAGCTGTCATAGGAAATCTGCAAGTGTACTCAGTACACACTACTAGCCAGCCAGTTTTTTGGGGCTCAGAATCAACCTGACTTTCTCAGTTTTTTGTATCTCAGATGTGGCAACCCTAGTGTTGGGGTCTAGGGCATCTAGGCTACGGTCATCTCCCATCCCCAAAAAGGAATTCTAGAGAGGGGATCTATATCTTAGAGACAGTGTCTGGACGATACTCAGACTCAGTAGGCTCAGAAGCATGTGGGATCCAGAGGTCAGATCCAATACAGCAGCCTGGTATCTGACTACAAGGGAGAACTCAGCCAGGGCAGTAACATTTGCAAGAGAGATTGTTGGTACAGGATTTTCAGTCCAATTTTGCAGACTCAGGAGGTCTGGATAATTCAGAGAAGCACTTCATGTAGCAGTCTTGGCTTTCCTGGCAATCCAAGCAATGACCAGACGAGCTTTGTTTAAGTTGTACCATAGGGAAGATCACTAAGTCAGTATGGAGGCTGATTAAGTGCTTTTCTTCACTTCTTTATGCAATCTAAGTTCTCTCTGATCTTACTGTTCCAGAGAACTGGGATTCCATGTGACTTTGTTCATAGGAACTACATTAGCATCTATATTGATTGTTTATAGCTGGCATGCAGTCTAATCTTTCTTGACATGAAATACATCTAAGTGCTTAGTAACAATTTCTGCTTTCATCAACCTTGTCATTAGACCTTGTATTTTGTGAATTATATTTAGCTATTTATAGTCCTTCAGAGCAAGTACTGGCTTCATTAGTAAATTATTAAGTAAAAGCAAGTCAGTTCTCTTACCTTTACATATGCATACCCAAACTCTCTGTATTCATAACATTAATTTATTTACAGTTATATTAGGATGAATTTGGTCCACTATCTGTTACTTTCAAATATATTTGTGCAATAGCTTCAGTTTTATCACCACTGCAAACTTAACAGCTATTGGTTTCACAAGATTATCAACACACAGTGTATTCTCCAAGCTATCCTCCTGGGGTTAGATTGCATATTGTGCATCTCCCTAAGTCTCGAGCATTTTCCAGTGCAAAGGTAATGGTCCCACCACATGCTGTATTAACTTTTGCAGGCCTCCACCCTATGACTGGGAATTTCCTTTTAAATGAGGGTCAGAGGGACTTCTGCTGAGAACCAAACTGCTAAGGGCTGAATAGAGAGTAGAAAACACAAGAGCCACCGGAGAGGCAAAGGTCCTCTGGATGAGTGGGCCTGGTCTTCTGTGTGATCCATGGGCTCTAGGGACAGAACAGCACACACTGCAAGAGAGAGAAAATATATACCCTGCACTTCATGGAACAAGCCTAGAAAAATGTCACAATGGCTTTCCTTCTGCGGAGTCACCTCTTGCATGGATTTTCACAGCAATCAGACCCTGTGCTTTTCATTTTCTCATTTGAATCCTTAATTTAACAGTCCTTTTGTCCAAGGTTATACCTTGTTCATGTGCAGGTTACTACATCCTCCTGTCCTTTGACTGCTATGCCCTCTGCTTGCATCACATTACCAATCAGCCAGTTAAAATCTCTAATCAGAACCATACAAAATGCCACTGAAGAAATATTTGGCTTTCCCAGGGATGTGTGTGTCTGCAGTTTCTTCTTTCTTTAAGCTTAGGAGAAAATAATTTCACCATATTCAAATTCTATGGTTTTGATTTATTCTCTGGGGTACAATTAACAATGTAAACACAGTGAAATCTGCACCAAAGGGTATCTTCAAAAGGCAACCTATTATCCAATGTGACAACTTTAAAAATAATATCTGAAAGTATCAAGTTATACCAACTACAATGACTACATAATTTGCAGTGTTAAGATAGTACAAGAAGATCATGCCACAGAAGACGGAAATGAGTATCTGATAATTGTTCTGTAACAATATAGCATTTACTGTGTAAGAAATTGATCAATAGTTATTCTAATTATGTAGCTTTTTACATGGTTGCTTGCTTGTGCCCAGTAAAAATAAGGGAACACCATTAGTATATTGTCTGACAAGGGCTGACGCCGGTAAATTAGAAACACAAGCATTTAGAAGCTCTTCTCTTAATACTTTCTGGGTAAATCTGTAATAGTTTTAAATCTATTTGCTACAATTTGCATATTTTGAAAATAATCACATAATGCCTAAAGATTTAAAAGGGATTGACCTAGATGAGCCTTAGTCTCTTTCTATTCTAAAATACCCTAAAAGGATAATGGTGCTATTTATAGAGCCGGAAAAATGTATCAATCTCACGCCATGTGAAGAAAAATGCCTAAGCTAAGCATCTTGTCTACTTTTATTTCCTTGTTTTCTACAGTGTGACTTATTGTGAACACTGAAAAACACTGCTTTAAAACAGGCATTGTAAATTCTGTGGATGCTGCAATAAAATACTCTGGGTCCATAGTTCACTTTCAGAAGATGAAAGAGTCTAGAGAATGGAGAGTCCTGGACAGGTACCTCAGGAACAAAAGCAGTTCCATTCCGAAATGTGCCAACACTACCAACACACTGTGGATTTATAGTTTTGTTTGTAAAATGAAATTTACTGATCATGAATATCTGAAACCCTCAGATCACCTTTTAGAAATATTTGCACTGAGACAGCAGTACTCAGACATACAAGGCTAAAAGAAATATTGCCATGGGAGGAAGGGAGCACTCACAGCCTGCAAAGGAAAGAAGGAGAGGGGAGAAATGAAAAACATTTGGTGTGGAACAACTGCAACATTGAAAGAAAGACAGGGACCCTGATTCTGCTTCCACTGAAATAAATGGCAGCACTTCCACTGATTTCATTTGTGACAGGACTTGGGTCTTGACGTCCTAGCTTGGGCCCTAGGTTTCCCAGCATCAGTTCAATAATAAATTGAACAAATGTCATTTCTACTCATATTTAATTGAAAATAAGAGAACATATTGTAGCCAGAGCAGTAAGTTTAATAATCTCCATATCATCATTACCCATAAAATCTTCCACAGATGTAGCATAGAACTGGGTAAAAAGATGTTTTTTGTGGCAAAGTCTGAAGACTTCCATGCAATTAAATAATCTTTGAAAATGTTGTATTCCTTTTCATACGAATCTTACCAAAGTTTGATTTAATGAAGTAAAAAAAACTGTGCGTGCGAGAGAGCAAGAGAAATCACACTTTAGGTTTTCCTCACAGTGTTATTTCAATACAGAAAAAGTCACACTGTCCAATGTTTGTTTTCAACTTGTTTTTCAAGCACATATTTAAATGAATTAATTTGGCATATGAGTGAACTTGCCACTTTTCTCGATTCCCACATTTTAAAAAAAATTATTCTACTAAGGACAATGGTGGCACAGCATGCAAACTTTTATGCTGATCTAATTTGGGAATTAGTGCCTGGTGAGCCCCCCACCCATCTCCATCTACAAAGGATATGCTCTCTACAATGATTTCCCCTAAGTGAAGCAGAAGGAGGAGAGTTCAACCAACTGCACCACCATCTTTTCCCATTCCAGAAGTAGCACCAATTCAGATATTTCTTTGGGGGAAGGCCAAATTCTGGTTTCCCACTTCTTGGCAAGGACCCCATTCTGATCCTTATTCATCCCTCCCTCCTCCCATAGGACTCTCCAGTGTCTCTTAGCAGGGGACTTTCCCCTCTCTCTATTATTCACAGGGTGCATGAGCCAGTATCACCAAGAACTGAGATCTCTGTGGATTCTCCTGAGTTCCACCATAGAAGAAGAGACTCCCTGTGTTCCAGGGCACAACACAATTTGGCCCAGCCACACCTCCATCTGGATGGAAGGAAGGCCAAGTTAAATTTCAATGGTGTTATGATCACACAGCTAGAGCAACACTCCAGACCGCTCTGGCAGCAGCCATACTAATTTAGTATGGGACCACTGCCTACAACTGCTCGGGTCATGCCACCCCTGCCCCCAGCCTACGGAACTTTGAGCAAATGCAAAAACCACGAGGCAGGGGCATTTTCGCCCTCAGCTCCCTCGGTCTGGCAATGCTGCATTCTAGATCCCAGCAGGCTTCCTGTGGATAAGATGTCATGGGATAAGAGGGAAGGTTCTCTCATGGATTGGTAACTGGTTAAAAGATAGGAAACAAAGAGTAGGAATAAATGGTCAGTTTTCAGAATGGAGAGAGGTAAATAGTGATGTCCCCCAGGGGTCTGTATTGAGACCAGTCCTATTCAACAGATTCATAAATGATCTGGAAGAAGGGGTAAATAGTGAGGTGGCAAAATTTACAGATGATACAAAACCACTTAAGATAGCTAAGTCACAGGCAGACTGTGAGGAGCTACAAAAGAATCTCACAAAACTGGGTGACTAGGCAAAAAAATGGCAGATGAAATTCAATGTTGATAAGTGCAAAGTAATGCACACTGGAAAACATAATCCCTGCTATACATATCATAGAATCATAGAATATCAGGGTTGGAAGGAACCTCAGGAGGTCATCTCGGCCAATCCCCTGCTCAAAGTAGGACCAATCCCCAACTAAATCACATCAGTCAGGGCTTTGTCAAGCCTGACCTTAAAAACCTCCAAGGATGGAGATTCCACCACCTCCCTAGGTAACCCATTCCAGTGCTTCATCACCCTCCTAGTGAAAAAGTTTTTCCTAATATCCAACCTAAGCCTCCCCCACTGCAATTTGAGACCATTACTCCTTGTTCTGTCATATGGCACCACTGAGAACAGTCTATATCCATCCTCTTTGGAACTCCCTTTCAGGTAGTTGAAAGCAGCTATCAAATCCCCCCTCATTCTTCTCTTCTGCAGACTAAACAATCCCAGTTCCCTCAGTCTCTCCTTATAAATCATGTGCTCCAACCCCCTAATCATTTTTGTTGCTCTCTGCTGGACTCTTTCCAATTTTTCCACATAGGTCTTGTAGTGTGGGGCCCAAACTGGACACAGTATTCCAGATGAGGCCTCACCAATGCCGAATAGAGGGGAATGATCATGTCCCTCGATCTGCTGGCAATGCTCCTACTTATACAGCCCAAAATGCTGTTAACCTTCTTGGTAATGAAGCATACTGTTGACTCATATCCAGCTTCTCATTCACTGTAACCCCAAATCCTTTTCTGCAGAATTGCTGCCTAACCACTCAGTCCCTAGTCTGTAGCAGTGCATGGGATTCTTCCATCCTAAGCGCAGAACTCTGCCCTTGTCCTTGTTGAACCTCCTCAGATTTCTTTTGGCCCAATCCTCTAATTTGTCTAGGTCCCTCTGTATCCTACTCCTACCCTTCAGCGTATCTACCACTCCTTCCAGTTTAGTGTCATCTGCTAACTTACTGAGGGTGCAATCCACCCTATCCTCCAGATCATTAATGAAGATATTGAACAAAACTGGCACCAGAACTGACCCTTGGGACACTCCACTTGATACCAGCTGCCAACTAGACATGGACATGGAGCCATTGATCACTACCCATTGAGCCCGATGATCTAGCCAGCTTTCGATCCACCTTATAGTCGATTCATCCAGTCCATACTACTTTAACTTGCTGGCAAGAATACTGTGGGAGATCATATCAAAAGCTTTGCTAAAATCAAGGAGTAATATGTCCACTGCTTTCCCTTCATCCACAGTGCCAGTTATCTCATCATAGAAGGCAATTATGTTAGTCAGGCATGACTTGCCCTTAGTGAACCCATGCTGATCACTTTTCTCTCCTCTAAGTGCCTCAAAATTAATTCCTTGAGGACCTGCTCCATGATTTTTCCAGGGACTGAGGTGAGGCTGATTGGCCTGTAGTTCCCCAGATCCTCCTTCTTCCCTTTTTTAAAGATGGGCACTACATTAGCCTTTTTCTAGTCATCTGGAACCTCCCCCGATCATCATGAGTTTTCAAAGATAATGGCCAATGGCTCTGCAATCACATCAGCCAACTCCTTTAGCACCCTCGGTTGCAGCGCATCTGGCCCCATGGACTTGTGCTCATCTAGCTTTTCTAAATAGTCCCAAACCACTTCTTTCTCCACAGATGGCTGGTCACCTCCTCTCCATACTGTGCTGCCCAGTGCAGTAGTCTGGGAGCTGATCTTGTTCGTGAAGACAGAGGCAAAAAAAGCGTTGAGTACATTGGCTTTTTCCACATCCTCTGTCACTACGTTGCCTCCCCCATTCAGTAAGGGTCCCACACTTTCCTTTACCACCTTCTTGTTGCTAACATACCTGAAGAAACCCTTCTTGTTAACATTCCTTGCTAGCTGCAACTCCAAGCGTGATTTGGCCTTCCTGATTTCACTCCTGCATGCCTGAGCAATATTTTTATACTCCTCCCTGGTCATTTGTACAATCTTCCACTTCTTGTAAGCTTCTTTTTTGTGTTTAAGATCAGCAAGGATTTCACTGTTAAGCCAAGCTGGTCGCCTGCCATACTTACTATTCTTTCTACATATAAAGTGATGGGTTTTAAATTACCTGTTACCACTCAACAAAGAGATCTTGGAGTTATTGTGGATAGTTCTCTGAAAACATCCATTCAATGTGCAGCAGCAGTCAAAAAAAGGAACAATGTTGGGAATCATTAAGAAAGGGATAGATAATAAGACAGAAAATATCATATTGCCTCTATATAAATCCGTGATTTGCCCACATGTTGAATACTGCATGCAGATGTGGTCACTCCATCTCAGAAAAGATATATAGGAATTGGAAAAGGTTCAGAAAAGAGCAACAAAAATGATTAAAGGTATGGAACAGTTGCCATAGGAGCAGAGGTTAATAAGACTGGGACTTTTCAGCTTGGAAAAAAGACTACTAAGGGGGATATATGATAGAGGTCAATAAAATCATGACCGGTGTAGAGAAAGTAAATAAGGAAGTATTATTTATTCCTTTTCATAACACAAGAACTAGGGGTCACCAAATGAAATTAATAGGCAGCAGGTTTAAAACAAACAAAAGGAAGTATTTTTTCATGGAGATAGATCCATTAACGGCTCTTAGCCAGGATGGGCAGGGATGGTGTCCCTAGCCTCTGTTTGCCAGAAGCCAGGAATGACCGACAGGGGATGAATCACTTGATGATTGCCTGTTCTGTTCATTCCTTCTGGGGCACCTGGCATTGGCCATTGTTGGAAGACAGGATACTGGGCTAGATGCGCCTTTGGTCTGACCCATTATGGCAGTTCTTATGTTCTTATGTCTGCACTGGGGAGGGGTCGGAGACTGGGGAGGTCAAGGGGAGGAATGAGTTCCTCATACATCCCAATATTCCCTCCTCAAGGTAATACACAGCACTGCCCTTTGGGAGACTTGGGGTTGCCAAGACCAGGGGGAACCGTTGCTTCCTCAGCTACTAAGGAGTCGGGGGGATCTGACAGGTTTACAGATAACTACAGTCTTTTCTGTGTGTATGTAGGGGAGGAAAACTCTACTTTCCCAAGAGGTTGATATGGGAGGTGACACCACTTCTCCCTCCCTCCCTCCCGACCGAAGGATCTTCATAGAGATTTTCCACCTCTGAGCAGTTTCACTGTAGGCAGAGATTATCTGTCTTTAGTTTAATGTCTAACTCCTCAACAAAGAAATTAAAGGCCAAATGTTTGACTCTGATCTCAGATCCACCCATGCACAATAACTGAAAATTGAATGGTCTGTGCATTCAAGGGATTAACAGCACCTTCGGCCCAAAATTATTGCTCTGCAGGGAGATTAGAGCCTTCCTAGAAATCAGTCAGGTTACACGCACATATAGCAAATCTTTGCTTGAAAAGCATGAAAACAGTGCATTTTGGAAAGTTTTCATTCACCTGCTTGTATGTTTTGTCTGATTTTAAAAGATTCATATGAGTGTTTCAAAGCAAAAATGAAATTAGGCAGCTCGTAGTGGGGAAGGGTGTGGAAGGAATATACAACACCAATAAAGAAGAAAGTCACAGTATAGCCCCTGTTTTCCCCCCTTGCTCTCGGGGGAGGTAATCCACATGAGCCCTATACCTTCCCCTTCGCTGACTCTTCCCATTCACAGTCCCTACCATCCCCATTCCCTCCCACACAAGAGGCAGTGCAGAGGCTGCTTTCTGTCCCACACTGTGACACAGGTAGCCTTTATAGGAGAATAAGGGGATGCCTTATCTTTCTTTAAGCAAGTAACATACATACCTAACTGCATTAGCCATGATCCAAATTCTGTTCCTATGACTAGGAATTCCAGGCCAGCTAAGCAATGAATGGAATGAGCTGGCGTCAGGGGTAGATTTCAGATTTCTTAGTCCAGTTTCTCTTGAACTAGAGTTCACCTATCTCCTGCTTTACCTCAGTCACTTCTGATATTCTTTAGGAATTTATCCAAGCAAATACATTTTGAGGTGAGGGTTTGGGATGATGATAAATACCTACCAGAATCTAGGGGTCAAATCACCAAAAATTTGGAAGAAATTCCCAGAATTCTGTGTCCTGGGGCAAGTTTAGGCCATGGATTCCTAAGGTGAAGGATATTCAGGAGAATGAGGGGAAGTCTCCTCGGGATCAGTGAGAATTTTAGTATTTATGCTGTTTGCGACTATTACCGTGTATATCCCTGATTTAAAAGAGATAACTGAAATAAATACTATGGAGATTCATAGGTTCCAAGGCCAGAAGAGACCATTGTGATCTTCTAGTCTGACCTGTACAACGCAGGCCACAGAACTTCCCAAAAATCATCCCTAGAGCATATCTTTTAGAAAAACAGTCAACCTAGATTTAAAAATGGTCAGAGATAGACATTCGACCACAACCATTGGTAAAAACTGTTCCAACAGTTAATTACCCTCACTGTTAAAATTTACACTTTATTTCAATCTAGATTTGTCTAGCTTCAACTTCCAGCCATTAGATAGTGTTATACCTTTCTCTGCTATATTGAAGAGACCATTATCAAATATTTGTTCCCATGTAGGTACTTCTAGACCAGGGATCAGCAACCTTTGGCACACGGCCTGTCAGGGAAATCCGTTGGTGGGCCGGGACAGTTTGTTTACCTGCAGCATCTGCAGGTTCGGCCAATCGCAGCTCCCACTGGCCTCTGTTCGCCATTCCAGGCCAATGGAGGCCTTGGGAAGTGGCAGCCAGCACATCCCATTGCCTGTGCCACTTCCCGCAGCACCCGTTGGCCTGGAGTGGTGAACCACAGCCAGTGGGAGCTGCGATTGGCCGAACCTGCGGACGCTGCAGGTAAACAAACTGTCCCGGCCTGCCAGTGGATTTCCCTGATGGGCCGAGTGCCAAAGATTGCTGATCCCTGGTCTAGACTGTAATCAAGTCACCCCTTACCCTTCTCTATGTTATGTTAAATAGATTGAACTCTTTGAGTCTATCACTACAAAGGCATTTCTGCCAATCTTCTAATCATTCTCATGGCTCTTCTCTAAACCCTCGCCAATTTATCAACATCCTTCCTGAATTGTAGGCACTAGAAATGGACACAGTGTTCCAACAGTGGTCACAGCAGTGCCAAATACAGAAGTAAGATAATCTCTACTGAATTAATGCGCGTGCGCACGCACGCATGCATGCACACACACTAAAAATTAAATGAATGCAGAAAAGGCTGAAATTTCAAAGGGGCAACCTGAGGTCAAATTAGAAAATGTAAAGGGCATTTAATTTCATTAACTCATGTGCAGCAGCTTCGTGTATTTCTCCACCCTCATGTATTTTGCCTATAAAATGCATGTTTTCATTAAATGCCTCATTACATTTAGGGCCTCTGCAATCACACTTTTAAACAGGAGAAACAAATCAGACAGACAAACATTTATAATCGATAGTTTCTTTTTCAGTGTGGATGGTGGCTTATGGGTAAGAGAATGAGATTTCACTTCACATTATACAATAAAGGAAATGGCTCTAGCTAGCAGACAGGAAACAAAGCCAATGTGTCTAGTCCAAAAAAACAAGGCATTGTACTGCAGGGAGAAAACAAGACATGGATGATGAGAACAAGAAACAGTATGGATCTCTCGCTCTTGTAATTTGTATGCCTTAGTGAAATAGTGCTAGCTGATTCCAAAGCCCTCTATTTTCCCATTATATGGGTATAGCATATGCAAATGTTTCCCTCTCCAACATGCCTCTCAGCTGCCTCCACCTCTATCCAAGATACTTCAGTCTTTATGGCCATTCACTTCACCATTCTGGTGAGATGTACATCAAATTGGTGCAAGTTTTGATATGAACACCTGGCCCAGGGGAACTACCAGCTCCTTTCTCGTAAATTCCTTACTAGCTAATAGCTGTATTTGTCAGGGAGCTCTTGAAAATGAGTTCATCATAGCTTCTTGGCATCCATACAACAGTCTGAAACCAGATTGCATCAGCACAAGCAATTTGACTGGTCAGCTAATAAGAAACCAACAAAATCAGCCCGCTCAGGCAATCGCCTGCAAGCAGAGGCGTGCTTCCCACAGCAATATTTTACACTATACTCCAAAAGTCAACAAACTCAAGCTCTGTCAGACCAACAAGAAAGGTAAGTTCCAGAGTCAAAAGCCCTTCACTGGCAAGCTAGTCTACCAAAAGCAACCCAGCTGATATCAACTATCAAGATGGCTCAAAAGAGGAAAGGAAGCCTCAAAAGTAGGCAGGATCCCAAACTAAGGGCTTTTTAGATGAAAAACAACCAATTGGATTGCACAAAAAAGTAACATGGTAGCCTATGCAGACGATTGAGCAAAGGTATAATCTGCTCCTTTTGAAAAACACCAGAAATAAGTGTAGTACAGTGTAATTGTTCAATCAGGAGGTCACAAAAAGGCATACAGGACTTTGGCAACATGCACTTGGATATGGAGGGAAAACTCCTGATTGCTGCTGCTAGCAAAACACTCATCGAGGATGATCTAGAGGCAAAATCCACAAAAGGACTTAAATGCTGTGATGCTAAGCATCACAGCACTTAACTTTCAGGAGCCTATAATATCACAAGAACACAGTGTGATCCACAAAGCCTGAGTTAGGTACCTATCCTCCCTTTACAATAAATTGGGAGAGAGGGGTAAATTAGAATGCAATCCACGAAAGCCAGCCTGCTAGGTAGGGAGCTGCCTAAAATAGCCAATGGAAGATACTGATGAGAGTAGTGTGTTATAATCCCCACCCCATCTCACAATTGGGTACCTTAGTTCAGGCTGCAGGAAGGCACCATCTTTGTTTAGTGATCCACAAACAGGAATCTACTGCCTGGAATCAGATGGCTTAGGTGCCTAAGGTGTTTCTTGAAGGAATGTGTTAGTTGCCTCTGTCATAAACAGATGGTTAAGGGTTAATGTCTCTTTTACCTGTAAAGGGTTAAGAAGCTCAGTGAACCTGGCAGACACCTGACCAGAGGACCAATGTGGGGACAAGATACTTTCAAATCTTGGTGGAGGGAAGTCTTTGTTTGTGCTTTTTGTTTGGTTCGTTGTTCGCTCTTGGGACTGAGAGGGACAAGAGGTACACCCAGACTTCTCCAAATCTTTGTGAATCAGTCTCTCATGTTTCAAAATAGTAAGTAATAGCCAGGAAAGACGAATTAGTCTTATGTTTGTTTTCTTAACTTGTAAAAGTGTCTTTTTGCTGGAAGGATTTTTACCTTTGTTTGCTGTAACTTTGAATCTTAGGCGGGGGGGGGGGGGGCGTCCCTCTAGTCCATATGAATCTGAGTACCCTTGAAAGCATTTTCCATCCTGATTTTAGAGAGATAAATTTCATCTTTTCTTTCTTTAATTAAAAGCATTTTTTTAAGAACCTGATTGATTTTTCCTTGTTTTAGAATCCAAGGGATTAAGTCTAAACTCACCAGGGATTGGTGGGGGGAAAAGGAAGTGGGAGTGGTTAATCCCTCTTTGTTTTAAGACCCAAGGAGTTTGGATCTGTGTAGCCTCTCAAGGCAACCCAGGGAGGGGAGAGTCTGGGGGGAAAAAGAGGGGTTTGGTTAATTTCTCCTTGTTTTAAGACCCAAAGGGTTTGGGTCTTGGGTTCCCCAGGGAAGGTTTTGGGGGAACAGAAGTGTGCCAGACACAGACTTCTGGCTGGTGGCAGCATACCAAATTTAAGCTAGTAATTAAGCTTAAAAGTGATCATGCAGGTCCCCACTTTTTGAACCCTAAAGTTCAAAGTGGAGAAAAAACCTTGACAGCCTCCCACACTACATGCTAAACAGCTGGAAAAGATAGAGGGGATAGTGGGCATTGTACCTAGCTTATAAAACTTCTAGCCTAGTGGTTAGAGCATTCACTTGGGCAGTGGGAGACCAACCTTCAATTCCCCCTCAGGCAGATAGGATTCAAGCAGGGCTCGTTCACCTCACAGTTGGCTGCTCTAATCACTGGACTATGGGATATTCTTATGTGAGGCTCCTCCCAGGTGAGTGCTAGTGGACTATTGTCATAAACAGATAGCTAATGGACAAATTGGAGAAATGGTCTGAGGTAAACAGGATGAAGTTCAATAAAGATAAATGCAAAGTGCTCCACTTAGGAAGGAACAATCAGTTTCACACATACAGAATGGGAAGAGACTGTCTAGGAAGGAGTATGGCAGAAAGAGATCTAGGGGTCATAGTGGACCACAAGCTTAATATGAGTGAACAGTGTGATACTGTTGCAAAAAAAGCAAACATGATTCTGGGATGCATTAACAGGTGTGTTGTAAACAAGACACAAGAAGTCATTCTTCCGCTTTACTCTGCGCTGGTTAGGCCTCAACTGGAGTATTGTGCCCAGTTCTGGGCACCGCATTTCAAGAAAGATGTGGAGAAATTGGAGAGGGTCCAGAGAAGAGCAACAAGAATGATTAAAGGTCTTGAGAACATGACCTATGAAGGAAGGCTGAAGGAATTGGGTTTGTTTAGTTTGGAAAAGAGAAGACTGAGAGGGGACCTGATAGCAGTTTTCAGGTATCTATAAGGGTGTCATCAGGAGGAGGGAGAAAACTTGTTCACCTTGGCCTCCAATGGTAGAACAAGAAGCAATGGACTTAAACTGCAGCAAGGGAGATTTAGGTTGGACATTAGGAAAAAGTTCCTAACTGTCAGGGTAGTTAAACACTGGAATAGATTGCCTAGGGAAGTTGTGGAATCTCCATCGCTGGAGATATTTAAGAGTAGGTTAGATAAATGTCTATCAGGGATGGTCTAGACAGTATTTGGTCCTGCCATGAGGGCAGGGGACTGGACTCGATGACCTCTCGAGGTCCCTTCCAGTCCTAGAGTCTATGAGTCTAAGGGTTAATGTCTCTTTCACCTGAAGCACCTGACCAGAGGACCAATCAGGAAACCGGATTTTTTCAACTTTGGGTGGAGGGAATTTTTTGTCTGAGGTCTTTGTTTTCTGTCTGCCTGCTTTCTCTGAGCTTTGGAGAAGTAGTCTCTGCTTTCTAATCTTCTGTTTCTAAGTGTAAGGACAAAGAGATCAGGTAGTAAGTTATATGGTTTCTTTTCTTTGGTATTTGCATGAATATAAGTGCTGGAGTGCTTTGATTTGTATTCTTTTTGAATAAGGCTGTTTATTCATATTTCTTTTAAGCAATTGACCCTGTATTTTGTCACCTTAATAGAGAGAGACCATTTGTATGTATTTTTCTTTCTTTTTTATATAAAGCTTTCTTTTAAGACCTGTTGGAGTTTTTCTTTACTTCAGGGAAATTGAGTCTGTACTCACCAGGGAATTGGTGGGAGGAAGAAATCAGGGGGAGATCTGTGTGTGTTGGATTTGCTAGCCTGATTTTGCATTCCCTCTGGGTGAAGAGGAAAGTGCTTTTGTTTCCAGGACTGGGAACGGAGAGGGGGAGTCACTCTGTTTGGATTCACAGAGCTTGTGTCTGTGTATCTCTCCAGGAGCACCTGGAGGGGGGAAGGGAAAAAGGATTATTTCCCTTTGTTGTGAGACTCGAGGGATTTGGGTCTTGGGGTCCCCAGGGAAGGTTTTTCAGGGGGACCAGAGTGCCCCAAAACACTCTAATTTTTTGGGTGGTGGCAGCAAGTACCAGGTCCAAGCTGGTAACTAAGCTTGGAGGTTTTCATGCTAACCCCCATATTTTGGACGCTAAGGTCCAAATCTGGGACTAAAGTTATGACAACTATAGAGTAATTTTTATGCTCTTGGGCCTACTGATTGTTCTACTGTAGATAAATACTTAAATAGTTTTTGGATATGAGAGAGAGAGAGAGAGAGATACAGACAGACAGATAGACTCCATAGCCCAGTGATTAGGGCCTGTCAGGGTTCCCTCCCCACTCAGAACTCTGGGGTACATATGTGGGGACCCACATGAAAGACCCCCTAAGCTTATGAGTACCAGCTTAGGTTAAAGACTTCCCCAAGGCACAAATCCTTTCCTTGTCCTTGGACAGTATTGCTGCCACCACCAAGTGATTTAGACAAAGATTTAGGACAATCATCACTTGGAGTCCCTACTTCCCCAAAATATTCCCCCAAATCCCTTCACCCCCTTTCCTGTGGAGGCTTGAGAATAATATACCAAGCAATTGCCTGTAATAAAAGTACAGACCGGACTCTTTATTTTAAAGAAAAAAGTAAAAGAAGCACACCTGCAAAATCAGGATGGAAGGTAACTTACAGGGTAATAAAAGATTTAAAACACAGAGGACTCCCCTCTAGACTCAACTTTACAGTTACAAAAAATAGGAATAAAACTCCTTCTTAGCATAGGGAAAATTCACAAGCTAAAACAAAAGATAATCTAACACATTTCCTTGCTATTACTTACAATATCTGCAATTTTAGATGTATCATTTCAGGATCTTTTTAGGAGCTGTACCTTTTTGGTCTCTCTCTTTGTCCTGAGAGGGAACAACAAAGAGAGCACAACAAAATCTTTCTTCCCCTTCCCCACCCCCATTTGAAAGTATCTTCTTTTCCCATTGGTCCTTCTGGTCAAGTGCCAACTAGGTTAATTTAACTGATTAATCCCTTATAGATAAGTGACTCTGTACTTCTGGCCAGGAGGAATTCTTTGTTACTGCATACATAAAGGTTGTTACCCTTCCCTTTATATTTATGACAAGGCCCCTACTTGGGAGGCCTCATGGCCAGTCCCTCTCCTCCAATCACTCTTCCACTATTTAGTGGAACAGCTTCAAAGGAGAAACTGAAAGAGCCCTACATCAGAATATCCCATAACCTGTTAGCACATTCATTTGAGAGGTCAAAGAATCTCTTTTCAATCCTCTCTGCCTTGAGGGAGGGAGGGGATTGAACCTGGGTTGCTGCTTCCTAAGCCAGTGATCTAACCATTGGGCTAAGAGTTATAAGGGCATCTGGAGGGCAAGGCTCCTCCTCTTCAATTCAATTCAATTCCTATTCAATTCTGAATAGGACCAGATTTGGTAGATGAACTCAGAGCATGCCTACCAGATTAAACCCTGTGCGTAGTTTAGGCAGATGAATGCCTATCTGTGAATAGCTCTGGGGCTTAGACAAGGAGATAGGTGTCTGGACACAGAGAGGTCACCATGTGCATATCCAGAGGCCAAACGTAGGCACTGAGACAACTTTTACCCTGAAAACATAGGTGCTGGGTGAGTTTAGGTACCTACTGGGTTTGGCAGGAGTCTTGTGGATTGTAATGGAGCCAAAAACTGGGACTTAGGTGCCTACATTTGGGGTTGAGGCACCTAAGTATCTTCATGGATCCCACCCTAGGTCTTTAAACAAACTCTAGTGTCATTAATGAACACCCTCTCCTGAGGAAAGTAAGGAGCTAGCACCTCGGCCACGTGATCTAGATGCTTCCTTCTGCAAGCAGCCAATAAGGGCCAGTCACTAAAAAGTAAGGCCCTATAGTATCTGGATCTAATTAACCAGATGGATGGCTGCTCAACACTTTCTTAAAATCATACCACTTTAAAAAGGTGTCTCAAGTTGGGCACCCCAATTACTCATCAATTTTTAACCTGATAGAAGGCTAAGAAGGGCAGAGAAACACACAGTCTGCTCCTGAGGTGAGCCTGGAGGATGATCAGGAGCCATTGAGGGATGATGACCAGCCTGAAACTCTGAGAAAGTGGAGAAATGGGCCAGTCCTACCCTGTGGGGTGGAGTGAGGCACATTAGCCTGAGGATAGATGAGAGAACACAGCTTTATACAAGAGCCTTTGCCTATCAGGGAAAGGGGTGGCCAGCCGAGCCCCACAGGGGTTGGAGATTCAGTTGTTTATATTTCTGTTGGACTTGTTATAGGACTTTGTTAGCTTGAAAGGGGTGGGACCAAATGGTGACCTGGTCAGAGGGCTGATGGACAATAACAGAAACCACTGCAAAACTAGAGTAACTATTGGCAGAGGGCCCTTGAGAAGACAGCTGCTATGCTATGCCCAGCCACAATGATGTGTGCGTGTGGTGAATACACTCTTCTACAAGAAAGTGTTAAAGTTGTTCATGATGCTGGCCGCCTAGAATCAAATAATCATAAAAATCACAGTCTAAGTTCAGAAAATCCATACTGAATATAGTAACACTGATAGAGTGTATATTTCTGCAATTTTTCGCCAATTACTGCTTGAGCTCCCATTAGTGACCTGTTAGAAGCTAAGCTTGCCAAGACTGAGTTCATCAGAGCAACAGCTCTCTTACTGTATATTTTTACAGTGCCTAGGACAAGGGGGCACTGATCTCTGTTGAGACCTTTAGTTTCTACTGTAATACAAATAATAATGAAATACATGGATGAAGCTGCACCGTGTTGTGGCTTTCTTTTCTATCTCTTCTACCTGCTGAAAACTGTAGATCTCACAGTAATAAACAAATGATTCTGACCCAATATATTGAAAACAAATGCTCTCCCACTGCTTATAGGAAAAAGATGTACTCACATGCTTTTGTCTTGAAAGTCTATACTTCAGGAATATACTGTGCATGCTCACCTCTGAGTGACTTATTAAATAGCAGATCAATACAGCACTAAAATGAAAGGAATAAAAACAATTAGTTTGCCCTATGGATCTGTAATGCTCTAATAGTCATTTAAGTAGAAGCATATGTATAACTGTAATACAGTACAAATCAAAAATAAAATCAGCATAAACTTTTATGGACTCGAGAGCTAAATGTATTATGCTTATGGCAAGTGTGTTTGAGCTAACCCATGCCCTGCCTTTATGCAACCATACAGGGGTCTAGGAACTCATGTCACTCAAGATCAGCCACAGTTGTAGTCCCAGAAATCAAGAAACGATAGGGCTGTGCCCAAGATGTTCCATCCAAGAGAAATTGAAGGAAAAGGGGCAGAGAGAGGCTTTTACTTTTTTGCTTATAAAGCATGATCTTTGATCTTAAGCTTTCCAATTAGTAGAACAGTAAAACCCTGGTGCATAACAGTTGAAGTCATGAAATTGTCAGTCCCTTCTAACCCTCAAGGGTCATCTAGTCTAACCCCCTACCAAAATGCAAGATTTGTTGTGTCTAAACCATCCAAGACAGATGGCGATCCAGCCTACTTTTGAAAGCCTCCAGAGAAGAAGCTTCCACAACCTCCTGAGACAGTCTGTTCCATTGTCCTACTGTTCTTACAGTTAGGAAGATTTTCCTGAGATTTAATCTAAATCTTCTATGCTGTAGTCCAGTGTTTCCCAAACTTGGGATGATACTTGTGTAGGGAACACCCCTTGCAGGTCGGGCCGATTTGTTTACCTGCCGCGTCCACAGGTCCGGCTGATCGTGGCTCCGACTGGCCGTGGTTTACTGCTCCAGGTCAATGGGAGCTGCTGGAAGTGGCAGCCAGTATGTCCCTCGGCCCACGCCACCTCCAGCAGCTCCCACTGGCCTGGAGTTCCCATTGGCCAGACCTGCGGACCCAGCAGGTAAACAAATCGGCCCGGCTCACTAGGGGCTTTCCCTACACAAGCTGCGTCCCAAGTTTGGGAAACACTGCTGTAGTCAATGGACTTCAGCAGCCTTTGGGTAAGCCATAGATTTGTTGCACTTTCACAATAGTAGGGAAGGAGAAGAGGCTTCTGCTAACATTGGCACGGTTTTCTATTGTCATGGTATTATTTAAAATCTCAAAAAGATTATTTGTCCTTAAATAAAATGGCCATGAACCGGGGGCTGAGGGAAAAAAGTGATCAATTCCTGAATAGGAAAAATAATGTTCTATTTCAGAACCAGAAAAAGAAAAAATATATACTATTGCTAATATTATTTCACAGAGGACTATAGATTGATGTACTTAAAGGAATAATAATCACATTTTTTACATTTGTATTCAGATTATAGGTGAACTTTTCTCCTCATAATTTCCATAAAACAGATAGAAAAAGTGAGGGCCCTGTGGGATTTCAGTAGGGAGACATGAAAATAAACTATTCTATATTTCACTAAAGTATGTAGCTTAAATATTAAAAATTCAGCAGTTAGTGCATCTCCAGCACAAGTTTTCTACTTCAACTGGCGAGATATTGGTAGCTTTGAGGAAATTGCTGATTTTTTTTAAACCAAACAGATTTGCTCATTCATGCAACAGCCAGTAATGAAAAACTATTTATTTAGATATCATAGATGGTTTTAATACACCAGCATAAACTCTATGGATCCTGCCATTTCAGCAGGGACTGTAGATCAAAAAATGGATATTAATTTCTACGGTTCTCATTTTCTGATCTACTGTAGTTTAAAAGACATCTCAAATAAAATATACTCAGGAGGAATCTTTAAACAGAGCATTGCTGTCTTGCAGGGAGCCAGTTTATCATTAGTCACTTCTCTTACCTTTTGCATAAATGTTTTTCAAAAGCCTTCACTCTTCATTTTTTTAAAGTACTCATTTCACCTAATTTTAGTGAGATAGGCCATGACCTTGCATTCTTCATTCACCCATTGGGAATTCTGGATGAATAAAGAATGGGAAGGACTCTTCAGCTGTTGTTGAATAAACATCATTTATCTGAAATCTCATTGTTCTATTTGTCTTAGAGCATGTCTCACGCCAAGGAGCTACAGAGAACTGAAAGAAACAACTTTGGTCCTGATTCTGATCTTGCATAAGGAGGTTGTTACTATTAAGTATTTCTATCACAGTAGTGCCCACAAGTCCTCAGATGAGACTGAGGCCACATTGTGCTAGGTGTTATACTAACACAGTTATAGAGTCCCTGCCCTGAAGAGTATACAATCTAAATAATATGGTGTGAATCCATTGATTTCTATGACCTTGCTCTTAATTTACATCAAAGTGAGAGTCTTACACCTTGTGTATTTGTACGTTAGGACATAATAGCATTTTGTACCCACTTTGCACACATATAAGTGACAAAACAGCAGAGAATGACGACTTCTCTCTCCTACTCAGAAAAGAAATACATTTTTTTTTTGAGCAGTCACTGTCAACCGTCCAATTTGTCTCCTCTGCTGGTTACCGACTCCCAAGCTACTTGTGTCTGCATGGAACAGTCCTGCATGATCCTTGATATAATTTGTAGCAGATTCAGTGACTATTTGTTTATTAAACTCAGAAGTTCTGAGCTGGATCTGATTAATGTGAATATATATAAATGATGTTTAACTAACTTACAAATAAACTACAAATTAACAAATCACTCAATCTATGCTATAAAACTGGTTACCGCTTAAATCTTTTGGATAGTTTGATATATGTATATGCCAATCACAGCTTAAAGAGAATTGCCTTTGTATGAACAAAGCCTTAACCAACATAAATATCCTCAGACAGTAATTAAACAGGCTTGCTGCAGAGCCAAGTGCAATACCAGCATTCAGATATGCACTACAACAACTAAACTGGAAGGCAGATGGATGTGAAAACCTGCTTATTATCAAAAGATACTTGAAGAATTCCATTAAATTTTCTGCTTCAAGAAAATAATCATTTATTTATTTTTCTGAAAATGAGCTTTCGGTCTGTGGCAATCTGGTTCAGGAGTTAATACAGACTGGAGTTTTCCCATGATAAATTTCAGATTTTAATTTCTTGTCATTTCAGGAAGATTTTCTTAATTGAGGAAATGTAGGTTGTTACTTTTACTCTCCGCATATTCAAAAACTGCTGAACTGTTTTTGTTCATACTAGAAAGTATCATTCATTTTTGAGCCAAGACAATTGCAGGAGAATTTCTACCTGCAAGGTGAAATTTTTGGAAAGTTAGAAGTAACTGAAAATAGGGATTCGACTCAAAATGACCAGTCAATCTTAAATATAAATGCAACTATTCCCTCTGCTACAGTGATTAACGTAGCTTTGATTGTATAATTACCACTTGGTTAGCCAACAGCAGCAAGGTTCATTGGGGATTTGAGTTTTGCAAGATCTCCAGAACTTTTTTTAAAAAATGGGGTTTCATAAATTTGATGAAACAATGTTGTGAGGTTTTTCCTCATTAACTGAAGCCATTTTAAGGGAAATTTAAATTTTATTAAGTGGTTTTCTAACTCCAGGAAAGCCAGCGTGACATAAAAAGAAAGAATCTTATTTAAAAAATAAGTTCTTGCCCAGCTTCTAGAACTAGAGGAATAAAATATTTTATATATATATAAAATATACAGCACTGATATATATATAAAATATTTTATATATATATAAAATATACAGCACTTTCACCAGCGAAGAGTGGTATCATAATGCATAATTCTTCTTTCCAATGCACACATTCTAATGTCTTTATTAGGTTACCTCAAATAATAGATTTTGATCTATTAATAGTTCAGTGGAGGAGGAGGAGGAGAGAGTAATGATGCAAGGCCTTGCACTCGCACCAGCTAACTGCATCAGAAATAAAATTCATGATCATAGGCTTCTCTTCAGTGAACTAAATGACCAATGCCACTAGCCCAGGCAGCAGCAGGAGCCTTGTGTAGAATTGTTTGTTTTAGCCTGAGAGAGGTTGGCCACAAGTTTGCATTAAGTTATTTTCATGCTCCTGTCTGGCCTCTGAATGTGAATGCTGGCATTTGGCTGTTGCCAGAAATAGTTCCTGTAAATTCATATTGCTGATGTTTCAAATATAATGAAAATTAATTTATACAGTGTGATAGAGTGGGCCTGAATGGGTAAAAGGGCCCAGGAAGCTGCAGACCTGCAGCTCATGCTCCAACTAGAGAAAGCATTGAAAAGGGAACCACCCAGCTCAGAAGGGGAAAGCAGAGCAGACCCTCCCTGACGGCTCCTTACAAGAGTGCCAGAGAAGCCTTCCTGAGGGGACAAGACTGCATGTTAAGCCCAGTTGGGGCCGGCAGTTTTGGTTGCCCATTTTTCTTTTCCCTCTTTTCAACTTATATTGGGCTGGAAGAGAAATCCAGACAATAGGAAGTGACGCAGGGAGGGTAACTCAGAAGGTGCCTTTGTGAGCCAAACACTATTGGCCTTCTTGTGGTCCTGAATCATAGTGGGCCAGGGGAGTAGGTGGGCCCAGGCTCTCCTACGAAATGCCCCTACTACAGGAGGGACATAGACCACCTGCCCACCTCACCACACCTCTGATTAAGAGATGGACTGGGCAGCAAATCCTACCCACAGGGAGGTGGCACTAAGTATGCTAACCACTAGGACACCTGACCCCAGAGAACTCTATTACACAGGGATTATCTCCAGTTCTATATTGTATATAGCAGAGCACGTCTGACATATTCCCTCAAGTGAACGACAGTGGTAAACAAAAACCCCGACCACTGAGTTCACCAGGGGCACTCTGGGGGTTGGCCAATAATCTCTCCAGTTTCCTCAAGTCTACTTACAGAATTGACACTACAGAGATACAGTTTGACTAGACAGTTCTCCAGTGGTGCAGGAAAGAAGAAAAGAGTCATACCTTTAAGAGTATGTCTACACTGCAAAAAATGTCCCATTGCAGTGAATCTCAGAGCCTGGGCCAACTGACTCAGACTTGTGCTATGAGGCTAAAAATATGCATGTAGACATTCCCACTTGGGCTCCAAGACTCTTCTCCCTCACTGGGGCCTGGGCTCCCGTCCAAGTGGGAATGTCTACACTGCTATTTTTTTAGACCTGTAGCATGAGCCCCACAAGTCAATTGACTTGGCTCTGAGACTCGCTGCCACATTTTTGCAATGTAGATGTACCTCAAGTTATTATTGCATCCCTATCCATCTATGAAAATATGGTCCTCAGGGTGACTTTAGTATATAGCAGTTTTAATATAATGAAAAAACAACACCCAGACCAGCAAGGCAGTTTTTTAGACTCTAGATACTCCCTAGTTTCGTTGCACTTTTCCACCTGAGGCCTAAGTTGTGGCTGTTAGGCATAGCCTTGAATAAGACATTGCAGAGCCCAAGGTCACTGACATGGATAGAGAGGACACCCACTACTATGCCTCACATGGCATGCAGCCTGCTGCTCCCTGTATGCTGATACTACTCTGCATCCCTAAGGAGCAGAGAAGCAGCACTACTTGTGTTCCCAAGTGCAAGGACTACAGTTCTGCCTGGCCTTTACAGGAGCCAGGCAATCATGAGGATGGATGATTCCTGCAGACTCTCTTCCCAGGCGCTCCCCACCACTGTACAGCACAATCGAACCCTGATTTTGTTAGCCAGGAACATATTATAATAACTGGATGCATCTGATAGATCTTCTAAATAAAATGCCTACAGGAACTTTAAAAGGTGATGGAAAAGATGTTTTATGTTCTTGAGAATCTCTAGAGACATTTATGCAAGGGAGAGCCTGCCACAAATCAAGTGTTTCTGGAACAAATCTAAATCTAATTGAAACAAACTGAGTTGTACTGCTGTGACACAAGACAAATCCTCCAAGCATCCCACAAACACCTAAATGTCTGACATAACTGGGCATGTGTCAGCAATTTCTATTAATCCATGTTAGAAAAGCAAAATTCAGGACAAGAGTTCCTCCACTCACTTTAGCCATTGATCATTAACGAGGTTCTTGAAGATTAGCCAAGACAAAGAATGATGACACCTCCTCATTTTTTCTTCTCCAGTAACAAAACCAGGCCAGCTTCAGAAAGATATTATTTTAGAGAAACAAAATCTAGTACCTGGGTCTATAAAGGAATGCCATTTTGGTTACATAGTCTTTGGCAAAATAGAGTTTGGCCAGCTAGACACAGCACATTAAGTGTTTACAGTGAATTCTGACCTCCCACTAAAATTTTCAAGGTGAAAATAGTCATTTATAAAGTACATTAGCAGTGTGATCCAAGTGCTAAATTTCAATTTAAGTATGGTGCAGTTTTAAGATATTAAAACCAGGGTCTTTAACAGAAAGTGTTGGACTACCTCAGCTACAGGCATCCTTACCTGCTCTGTCAATGTCAAATGGGGAGATATAAGAAACAATGGGAGAGACAAGTACAAAGATTATTTCTAAGTCAGCCCCATTAACCAGTTATTTAGTCCCACATACAGACGAGCTGTTTCTAGTATCATCAAAAGTAGCCATCTCAGCAAAGATTAACAGTATCTGGGCATTTCGAGAAAAACAAAGGAAGTCTGAATTGAAAATATACTTGGTATAATTAATGCGCTGTTCACAAACCTATGCATAGCCTTTCACAAGACCTTTATGTTTTTCACCTTTTTATCTGGCACCATTCAGAGCGTGTCAGGAAACTGATAAAACAGTCAGTGGAATTTGCCATTCCTTTATCTGTCCTTCTATGGCCTTCAGAGTTTACAAAAAAAAATTGGCTTTCAACGGTATAAGTTTCTGTGAAAAGGCTCCCAGTGCCACACAGGCTTGCATTATGTCATATTTGAATTACATGAGAAGAAAAACTTTTCATTATATGTTTTTATTGTTGTTCATTCATGCATTCATTTAACAATACTGGCTCAGGCTTGTGTGTGTACTCTTAAGCTCCAACAAACAACTTATCTGCTAGTGCTTCACTTACTAACCAGCATTAATTAAAACAAAAAGAATAGTTCTTATTCCTGTCATTCCAAATAGAGATGGGTGAGCTTCAAAGGGCTCTGATTTCAATCAGTGCCCTAACAGAACTGTCAGATGCACTCTTTAGAAGCCTGCACTTTTTGTATAAGACTGGAAAAATAATCCAGACTTGGCCCATGTCCAGACTAACCCGCGGCATCGGCGGGTTAAAATCGATTGCTCGGGGATCGATATATCGCGTCTAGTCTGGACGCGATGTATCGATCCCCGAGCGCGCTTACATCGATTCCGGAACTCCATCAACCCGAACGGAGTTCCGGAATCGACATGGAGAGCCGCGGACATCGATGCCGCGCCGTCTGGACGGGTGAGTACCTCGATTTTAGAAATTCGACTTCAGCTATGTTATTCACGTAGCTGAAGTTGCGTATCTAAAATTGATTTTAATACCCTAGTCTGGATGTGGCCTTAGTGAGACATGTTGGATTCAGAAAGGTGCTGCTTTCTGCCATCACAGTTTGGAACACAAATGACTCACATAATGTATGATGGAATGCATTTAAAAGATAAATGATTTGCTTTCCATTTTACAGAGAGTATATCCAGCATCACAGGGGACCAAGTCTGTGAAAGGGTTAATGATTGAAAACCTAACATTTTATGCATGCAGAAGTAGGCAGAGTCAGTATGAGCTCTACCCTGACATCTGGTGGTGAATTATGGGAAGTGTGGAAAGAATTTCAGAAAGTGTGAATTCTCAGATTTTGCATGGGCACGCCCAGCATAGTCCAATGCAGCCTGGGATGGTTATTTTGACAGCTCTGGGATCCCCAATTTCTTTGTTATTGGGGCAGGATAAATAAAGTGTTGCCACCTGCTTATGTGAATGAGGAACTATGAGACTGCTTTATGATAGAGATGTCTCAACATAACTTAAGTGACACTTGCTAAACGAGAGACATGGGTTCCAATACCCAGTGAATTGAAAGAGGTTGGGGACTGGTGTGTATGCACCTGATGGTATGGGCCCCTTTTGAGGGCCTAGAACACTAATTGCACAGCTTCTTCTCTCCACTGTAAAAGAGCAGAGCTAATTTTGATTCCATTAAGAATCCATCTAGAGACTGTGGAGCTGAGTTCATTTTGGGTCAGTGGTGTATCAGCACTAGGGCTCCCCTACTAAGAGCTGAAATCACTGAGTGCTGTGTTAACTAGTGGGGAAGCCTGAAGACCTATTGTTAAGTGGCTGGCAGAGTGGAGCAGTTTGCAGTGTGTTGGAGCAGCCCATGGACCAGTGAGAGGAGTGAAGCGGTTTGCAGGGAAGGCTGGAGGAGTGGCACAACTGGTGTAGTGGAGCTAGTTGTGGTGAAGGCTGCAGCAGAACTCCATGGAGAGGCAGAGCAGTTGGCCCTGGCCCACATAAGGTGCCCCTTAACACCTTGTGTGGACTCCCCCCCACATTTCCACCCAGGCTGGTGGGGGGGGTAAAACTCTGCAGATAAACTTTTGAATTCTGGGGTGGCACTGACCAGAGACTTTTGGGTTGTTGGACTTTGGGGTGATTGGGCTTAAGACTCTAAGGGGGAAAGGACATTGCCAAACATACTTGGAGGTGGGTTTTTGCTTATGGTTTGTGTTATAATCCTGTTTGTGGTGTTTCTCCAATGGGATGCTGCATTGTTTCCTTCCTTTATTAAAAGGATTTTGCTACACTCAGACTCCGTGCTTGCGAGAGGGGAAGTATTGCCTCCTAGAGGCGCCCAGGGGGCTGTGGTATGTCAGTGTCCCAGGTCACTGGGTGGGGGCTCGAGCCAGTTATGCATTGTGTTATTGAAACGGAACCCCTGGATACTGAACCCGGCCCTTGCTGCCAACTCAGAGGGGCAGAAGGGTTACACAAATATCCAGCGTGCATATGCAAGTCAAATACAGTAGTCACACCTTTCTTTTTTGTTTGTTTGGTTGGTTGGTTTGTTTGTTTGGTTGTTTTAAGTAGTTAGTATAGGAATCATGGGCCAGGTCCAATGCCCATTGAATTCAGTGGAAAGCCTCCCATTTACTTCAACTGAGGTTTGAGCCAAAGCCAAAGATACAGTAAATAGATCATGAATAAAGGGAAACTGACAAATACTGAGATACTAGTATCAAGCTGTATAACTCAACTGAAAAGATTTCTTTTAGAATAACAAGGGCTGTTTAGGTACTTAACTAGCCAGGTGTATTTGTAAATATAGGATTTTGAAAGCTCTGGATCCCACTCAGAACTTCCCCAAAGCTGGAGGGTTTTCAAATCCAGGTTTGTCAGTCAGGAATCAGACTAATATAAAACACAAACAAAAAGGAAAAGGAAACAAAAAACCTTGAATTTTGTCCTGAAGGACGCTATTGATAAACCTTGTGGTATGTGGACCGAAAGAGAATTCCAAAGGGTGGATATTTTTCAGCAGAAGATGCTTCATTTCTTCTGCTAGCCTTGCTTTCTGAAGATTTGAGACTCTCCAGCTGTATTGTAATTTGCTTCATTGATACATACATTTGACTTCTTTTCTGATAGAGATTATTCATATCTTCTTCCACTGACATGTTTAGTTTGGGATGATTTAGTCTTGTTCTTTCTGTGCAGGCTGGCGTTACATAAAAATGTTGCAAAAGCATAACCATTTAAAAAAATGGAATGTGATTTCATAGGCTTTCATTCTGTTTATCAAAGATTTAGGATAATTATTGTTAGACATGCAGTTGTGAACATGAGCAAGATCTAAATCAAGATTATTCTTGTTCATTTTGTCAGTTAGGATGTGAATTGTGGTTGAACTCAGATAGAAATCTTATCTGCAGTGTGAATAGCTTTTCAACAAACAAAATCATAGGGGAATTGTTACAGAAACTTGATTTTTCTTCCAAATGCAGAAATAAACTCAGATCCAAACCATCAGATGCTGGCATCTGTGTCCAAGTGGTCTCTACTGGATATGTGACTAGCAGGGAGTGGTGGGATCCTAAATTATAACCAGTTTGCCCAAAACTGAGTCATTCTTTGTCTTGAACAAAATGTTCTGTTGGAATCTAACTCCGGACTCTGTACAGGTATCATAAAGAATAAGATCAAGAGGCTGTGCTGTTTTTTTTTAAACACTACTTCTTACAGAAAGGAATAAGGACCATTATTTCATGAGCATTTAAGTCTGTCCTCCCTTATACATCTTTGTTTTGTATGATGCCAAGCTGCTTGTTACACAAAATATCAGGTTGATGTTTCCTATGACATTTTACTTTTTTAGATTTATTCACTGACCTTAGATTATCGGAAAGGACAGCACAAAATACCCTAGAAATTGTGGACATTACTAGACTATGCTATGAGTCATTTCCTTTCTCCAGGGGGATATATTACTCAAAGAAAGCAGAGGGCAGCACGGGGTCTCCACTTAACTGCAGTTATTGCCAATGTCTTTATGGAGGAGTAGTTTCAACAACATGCTGTGCTGGAATCCAATGTAAGGCCAAGACTGTGGCTCAGATATGTTAATGATATCCTGGCAGCTTTTATTTGCCACAAACAGCCCCCGGCCCCGGCCCAACCTCCTTTCTTCTTCTTCTGAGATCTCAGTGTTAGGTGTTGGAACCTCTAATTCCCTGATTTATACCAGAAGTGGAGGAAAAGGAATAAGCACTGTTCGTTCTAAATGAAGCTCAGTTTTATTCCTTTTTGTTTTTCATTAGTGTCTTCACAATCCTTTAAAATAATCCTGAGCTCATTTCAGAAGTGGAAACAGAACTGTTGTCTGAGCCAGCAGAGACTGATTGGTCTATTCCTTATTCTAAAGCACGTTTTTAAATACATTATTAATTTCTATTATTGATTAAACTAGCCAGTTACACTAATAGTGAACATTTAGCTCTCTTTACTTTATTAATTTGTATTACAATAGCACCTAAAAGGACCCAGCCCCTTTGAGCTAGGTGCTGTTCACACACACAGAAAAGATTATCCTCCCAGTCTGCAAACAGTTTACAATCTAAGCATAAGAGGACACAACAGGGGGCTACCAACACAGTAGAGGAAAAAGGATAACAGGGAGATCATTATAACTTCGTCTTCCTCTTCTTTTCTCTTTCCTACCATATATCTTTTCTTCCTGTCTCTCAAACAGTTTCCTGCTGTTCACATATACATTAGAATAAAGAACTGTGTCAGTGACCTTGCAAACTAGAACCTTTCCCAACATTTTTAATAAATACTTGAATTTCAGTGAGTACTAAAGACTTCTGTGTTGACAGACCTGGTGGATGGAGAACTTAATAGGTAGATCACAGGAAGCAGAGAACATATTTCACCTATACTTCCTTGCTAGTGTTCTGAAAAATGACAGGATACTTATGGCTCATTCAGGCCTCGATCTGTTACAGGCTGAGATTGTCAACAAATTAACATAGGACTTGAATGGACTTCCTAAAACGTTGCATCCAGTTCCCTGGGGGTGGCGGAACCAGAGAGGACAGAGTGAGGCTAGCACTGCCACAATGAAATTATTATTGGGGTTTTGACCCCAGGTAAACTCATGCACGCCCAGGGGCTGCTAATGCAACGGCAGGACCAAGAGAAGCTGGAGCAGTTGCTGCAGAGTTCAAGATCGGTATGGGAAGCAGGACCCAGAGGGGCTGGAACAGGCCCAGAAGCAGATAGGAACCCCCAGGACTCTCTTTCCCAGACTGGAGTCAGCTGCCTCCCACTGGTGAGATTCAGTCCCTCCCCTCATTCCTCCTTCTCTACCTCCAAACCCATCCTCCATTGCAGGGAGCTTCTGCTGCTCCTCCTTCCACCCCACAGTTCTCTGCTATCACAGGCAGCCCTGTATTCATAAGCTTATCAAACTCCATCTTAAAACTAGTTAGAATGTTTTCTCCCACTACTGCTGTTGGGAGGTTGTTCCAGAAACACAGACTTGTAGGGCTGGAAGGGACCTTGAGAGGTCATCAATTCCAACCCCTTGCTCTGAGGCAGGACCAAGTAAACCTAGACCATCCCTGACAGCTGTTTCCCCAAACTTTTCTGAAAAACCTCCAATGACAGGGATTCTCTTGGAAATCTATTCCAGACCTTAACTACCCTCACAGTTAGGAAGATTTTTCCTAATATCTAACCTACATCTCCCTTGCTGCAGATTAAGCCCATTACTTCTCATTCTATCTTCAGTGGACGTGGAGAACAATTAATCATCATCCTCTTTGTAACAACCCCAATAAAGCTCAGACTTATCAGGTCTGTCCTCACTCCTTTTTTTCCTCTCAAGCTTAAACAGACCCAGTTGTTGTTTTTTTTTAAACCATTCCACATAAGTCAGGCTTCCTAAACCTTTTATCATGTTTGTTGTTCTCCTCTGGATACTCTCCTGTTTGGCAACATCTTTCCTAAAGCGTGGTACCTAGAATTGGCCATAGTATTCCAGCTGAGACCTATCCAGCACTGAATAGAGTGGGACAATTGCCTCCCATGTCTATCATGCAACACTTCTGGTATTACACCCAGAAAGGTATTAGCCTTCTTTGCAATTGCATCACAGAACCTCATTCCAATGATCGTTAGAAACAGTTTTCTAGTTTCCAGTATAAATTTATTCACAGCCAGTTTTACCCATTTGTTTTGTCCCAACATTGTTCTTTAGCTTAAATAACTCTTTCCCCTCTCTGCTGTGTACCACCTGAGGTATTTATAAGAGAACAATCACTGGCCTTCATTCGGCTAGGCTAACAAATTTATGACAATGGGATGAAAGTTTAGTGATATAAACTCTTGTCCAATAGGAATTAGATTGAGAACCTCAAGTAATTTAACATAGGCCACTGAATAGCTATTAAAAAGTAAAGGCTTTCAAGTGGCTAATAGACAGGGCAGAGTATCCTAAAATGTGAATTATACAATTATTGTTCTGATTTTAATGTGGGCAATTCAGTAGGACTTTAAATACAATCTGAAGTGTAACAGGTTACTTTGTGCTCTTTTATTATAAAATTCTAATTAAGATGACGAAGGGTGGTCTTGTGCTAAAGTCATTCTAACACAAAAGAGATCAAGATCCAAATTTCCAGCTCTGCCACAGACTTCTTGTGTGATCTTGGGCATGTCACTTAAACCTGACTTATGAAAGTACTTTAAACACATGTCTAATTTGCAGATAGTCACACTAAACCATGTGCTTAGCTGTCCTTACTGAATTAGGGCCTCTCTTTCTCTACCTCAGTTTCCTGGCTGTAGCCTTAGGATCAGGAACCATTACTACACACCACAATAGGGCTATGATCCATTGGGACCTGTAGCTGCTACAAAAATATGAATAAAGGTAATTATTCTAGAAATTAGTGTGTATTTCATACTAGCATGCTTTTTGTTAAACAGTATAAAAACAAAATTTGAATAATATAGCGTCAGACAACTAAAATGGAAGTGACAATAAAGAGTAAAATGTAGAGGAACTACTACAAATAAGAATATGTGAGTGAGTTTGGTAATGACTTCTTTTCATAATAGTCTGCAAGTTATTCAATAATACCTGTGAAATTTCACTAATACCCTAGATGTTTAAAATCCCAACCCCCCCCCAAAAAAAAAAAAAGAGAGAGAGAATAAAGTTATAAATGTACGGTACATATACAACATGAGGACAATCCGTGACTAAATATCCACTTGTGTAAAAAGCTCTGAAGTGAGTTCTTTATTCTGCAGCAGGTCTAATGAATTCTAGTTTGTTTCAGTATTCTTTTCAAACAATAGCATGCACTAAAAAAAATAAAAAAGCAAGATCCATGGCTCCTCAGTTTAAGCAGCGCACGACTGCCACTGTTCAATTGCTGCAATGTTACCGCCAACCTTCATGCCATGTTCCAAAAGTACTTTTACTCATGAGACATGAGCAGAACAAAAAAGCATTCCCTTTATCTTTCTCGGCTTTTCCATTCTATCACTTCTGCATGGCTTGCCTTGTTGGGAATTTGCAAAGAAGCAGGGAGGTAACATGTCCATTGCTCTAAGAGTACTGCACCAAATATATCTATCTATCTATCTATCTATAAAAAAGAACTCTTGGTAAAAGAAAAAGCATGATGTGATAAAGAAGAGAATGAGTAAAGAGGATTGTGCATGCAATCTTCTTAAGCAAGTGGGTAAATTAGCTCAGAGAATTAGCAAGATTGGCACTAGTGTTTATTGTGCTGATGGAAGTATCCTATGAAGAATTACAATGATTAGAGCTACTAAAGTGGTTCAGTTTCTGCAGAAAATTCTCCTAACCTTCTGTCATTAATCAGGTTGCTTTCCCTGTTTTATCATTAGGACTGTGGTGACTAAAGCCATTAATACCCAGCTTTGGTGACTAAACCCATTAATATACACTTAAAACACAAATCTTAGTGAGAAATTCTATAGAAATAGAGTATATTGATTAGGACAGTATAAACTAAGCATTCCATCAGGTATTGTATCTCTCATAAGTTTGTGGGAAAAGAAAAAGGATCGATTGCTTGCTATATGTTTTCTGGAATATGAACTGTGTACATTTCTTTGTATTTACTATCCCCTCCGTGAAAGTTTTTTAATAACCATCACAGGCTTAACAGGGGATATTATCCATATATATCAGGATATTTTCATTTCTCACAACCTAATCACAACTGGGCCTGGATATGCTACAGCCAAGAAAATCCCAAGGAAGAGTCTTGGTGTTTCAGTAGATTCCCTTTTTCCTGATGAATCAAATGAACCAGTACCCCCACGGATAGTTATGGAGCTCAAGATGAGTTAAAGACAAGTTCCGGAATATTTCCTATCTCCTGTCTCAGTATTCTGGTCAAATAGCATTATGATGACTAATTCTATCCCAATTTACTCTGTTATAACTGGATACAGTAAAGGGATTCTAAAATGTATCGATTTCTGATTCTTCACAGCACTTTGAACATTTTTTCTATATTGATTCACATGGTACCTTTTAGAAGCTTCATAGTCCAAAAGCACTTTTTAAACCAATATACTCTGTATTTAAGATATCAGAGTTTCCCAGGAAGAAATACTGTGACAGAGAAGACCCTGGGAAAGTCAGCTGGACAGGGTCACCAACTCTGCAGGGTAGGAAACCAGGCTAGCAATGGTGAAGTGGCTGTAGCTCATCCAAACTAGTCCCTAGCTGGCAAATATAAACAGAAGGAGAAGGAACAAAATGGAAAGTGCTATGGAAATACTAGACTCAACCCAAGGTGAAAGTGGGTGGGCAGTTTGCACCATGGAAGGAGGAAAACTTTTTTTCCATTTGCACCCTAGAAGGTGAAGAACTGTGTGTATGATTTCTGCTAATACCTTAGGGAAGATGGTGTCAGTTAAACAATATTAAACCTTGGAGAGAGCAAAAAGAACTTTGTTTCTTTGTTCAATTAAATGAACTTCCCTTGCTACCAGTGAAAGTCTAATCTGGGATAAATCAATCACATACAAATGATATGCACATGCTCTAAAAATATATATAATTACAGAAATGGCCCTCTAATATAGCTTTAAAACAAAGCTAGAGGATTAAACTCTGAGTTAAGGAAACAGAAAAAGAAAAACTCTCCAACCCTCTCTGGCTACATTACTGACTACCTTGTTTCCTCAGCCATGCTGATTGACACTTGTCTCATAATCAAGCAAATATGATTTTCACTCCCACCACCCCACTGAGATTCAGAGATTTATATTCTTTTTCCACAAATGCATTCACTCTGCATGAGGATGGTTTGTTTTTACCACATCTGTCTTTAAATTTGAGATCCTAACAAAGGAGATAAAGCTGAACAAGTTGCAAATACCTTTGAAATTTCTTTTAATTGCTCCAATAATGGTTTAATGTTCAAACATTATATACAAGTGCTCTTATTTAAGTAGTCATTTACTTAATTGAATTATGAATTGGATTTGGAAACATGGTACAATTGATTCTCTTTACTAAATTACAATGCAGTCAATGACTAATTAATATTTAAATAAGTTAGTTTTATGTGGCTAAAGCTGACTTCCCAGTCATTCTGGGAAATGTCAACACACTGGCAGATGTTTTCTTGTGTCCTTCAGGTCATTTGATTCTTCTCATACTCTGACTGGCCCAAGGAAGCCTTCCTGTGCCATTTGGGAGTGAAAATAACAATTTCCTACATACCTAAGACCTATACACAAGTTATCTGCATTTTCTGCCTCTTTAGTGGTCAGAGTTCAGTTTCTCTCTGGAATCACCTACTGGTGATTCTTCCCACCATTAATGGACAGCAACTCAGGCAGGCTGTCATAGATAAGCAGATTCTATTGGTTTATTAAAGACATGGGTGAAAAATCATTTAATAAAAAGGATAGATAGAAAATTCACACACCTTGTCTAATACTGTGAGAAACTGCTCTAATACATAGCTCATGAAGTAAATTATCATGATTGAAATATTGTTTAAGAGAACACATTTTTTGTCCGACCCTAAAAGCTGTGACCCTTTCTGTTTGCCAGCTCCTGGTCTGATAGAGTGTTCTCTCCCCTCATGTCTCTGGGGCATTCCCTATGTTTTGTATCCTTCCTCTCTATATTAAGTTTAATTTTGCATATTGTATCAAGTCTGATCTCTGAGACCAAGCCACAAGAATAAAACTTGGATGGCTCATGCCACTCCCTATCCATATGATGGTAATTGCCATTATGGGCAATCTATTCATAGATGCCAAATTATGCTAAACTATTATTTTGCCCTGTTCCAAAAATACATTAACATTTAAATAATACCGAGCTTGATTCACCCCGCAGCATTAGGAAAATGCACTCTTCACCTCCCTACACACAGAGAGGCAGTCACACCACAAGAGAGGTTCACCCATGTGGAAGAACAGATAGTGGTAATATTGCAATCTTCCCCCCACAAAAATTCCCAAGAGGTGAGCCTTATATCTGGGACACCACAAGAGACCTTCCAGTAGAGGATGCCTGGGAGAGTCCATGTGTATTTTCTGGATGTCACGGACTCTGCCATAATTTTTTTTTAAGTATTAACTACTCATCCTAATTTATAAATGAATGCATTCTGTCAATCTAACTTTATTACATTTTCTACTACCCATTTTATCACCATGGTACCTGAGCACCTTGCAAAACTTAGGTAGGATAACTGAATAGTCTATAGAAAAAAATGATTCTGCACTTCTCTCTCTCTCCCTCTCAGCGGCTGGTAGGAAGAGTTAGAACTGCAGCTGTGCAAATAACTGATTTTTCAGTTTGTTGGCAATTCCATAAATCAAACCTGAAACTAACCTTTGATTTTTTAATGTTAATTGAAAAAAATATTAAAATTAAAGGAATTTCAAAACGAAGTTGTTTTGAAATAAATATTGAACCATTTTTGATTGCGGGGGGAGAAGGGTGTAGGTTTTTTAACCAAAACAATTCTGCAAAATCAACATGAATTTGTGAAGTTTTTTGATGTCACCAAAAAAGGAAGTTTTTTACTGAAAAAAACTGCCACTTTTTTTTTGCCCAGCTCTAATTAGAACATTCACTTAATTATTACCTTCTCTTGTTCTCATCTTTACCGCTATTCTGAGAGAAGGAGGTTTGTTAGGAGGGAAAGACTGAGTGGGAATGACTGTGTTATGGGAAACCTAGGTCAGAGACTTTTATTTTGTCCTAACATGATCACATTCATCATTATCCAGTTCAAAGATCAACTGGCATGAAGCTCCACACAATCATTTCCTATTCACACATCTCTTTCTAAACATCTGTGACTTGTGAAGGAATCATGCAAGGGTATCTATAGAATTCCAATCAATGTATGGCTGGGATGCTCTTTTTTAAATATCTATGTTCTACATCCTCATAACCGTGAGCTAGCAGCTACAAAGCAAATGGTGTTGTCACTTAAATATACACAGCAATTGTTCAGAGCAGAGAGATTTGCATTAGCCATTACATTTACATTCCACCAGGGGCTATTTAACACAAAAATAGCCATAGCAGATAAGCCTACTTTCAGTACTAAGTGTTAAATGTAAAAATAATTTAAGCTCCTATAAATAAAAAAAGAACACCAACTTTTGGTAAAACAGCTTTGTTTTGCATTAAATAAAAAAAAATAGTAACAGCCATATTGTTCCACTTAACAATTAAGAACTGAAATGAACAGATGAATAAATTTTTATATTTTAAAAATCTAACACTTAGGATATTCAAGGCATTCCTGCTGTAGAAGAGGAATACAAATCTGTGACAAAATACAGTCCTGTTTTCAATGGTAATACTGAAATGATTAAGGGGGAAGAGTTTCTCATCTTAGATATATTTAAAGTTAAAGGTAGGCTAACTAGTACAGATAAAAAAAGAATCGACCAGAATCTGCATCCAAATATGAAACTGAATCCAAAACCAGAACACTTTGATTTTGGGGTGAGTTGGAAGTTTGCATTTTCATGATTCTCATGTTCATTTTCTGCAATTTTTTTGGTTGGTACAAATACTTGCAGAAAGTTAATTTTATGCTTGTGTTTGAAAACATTAATTCTAGAATACGTTAGGCTTCACAATCCCTAGGCTCACAATCCCTTCTTCAAGCCTTCCTCTTCTTATACCCATCCAATCAGTGAACAAAAACACTACTATGCAACTTATGACTAATCACAACTAAGCACAAACTCAGATTTTAGAGTACTGAGTTCTGAATATTTGCAGCGAAATGTTTTCCACTTTACAAAGTGAGCAAAGAACAAACTCACAAATGTATGTCATCACTTTGTATAACCAGAAATTGTGAGCTTATTGATATTCCATGCTCAGAAACGGAGGCTAAATTTGTCATGCAAGTTATTCACTGTGAATTATTAGCAGCTTACTTTGATTATGTCTTTCCTGCTTGTGGAAACACCTTAAAAAACAAGTTTTCTCGGGCACAATATCCTTTGAAATTGGATTCAGGGTGAAATGATTTATAGTTAGGAACACATGAATTGCCCATACTGGGTCAGACTAGTGGGCCATCTAGTTCAGTTGAGTTTTGTGATCCTATTGATACATTAAATATTTCCACTCCAAATACATACAGTGTAGGTAACTGTAATATCTCTAATAAAATTTCACATTCATTTTAAATACAAGGAAGGAAGGAATTAGGTTAATAAACAATGTCCTTAAATTTATCAGAACAGCCCTCAACTAAAATGAGAAATTGTCTGCCAATATAAAATCAAGCTAGAAGAATTTCTCATACTTAATGAACAATTTTTCACAGTCTTGCTTGTTTCAAGATCAATACATACTTTATGTCTAGCATACCAGGCCATTGAGAGATTATAAAACACAGCAGTAGAAGAGGAACAATTTATCTAATATGCTTGTTAAAACACAGAACACTTGGTAGCAAAGAGTCTAAATGTGTCGTGTTGGCCAACACCACTTTATGATGTAATATGAAAATCTACAAAATCTCTGTAAAGTACATGCAGTAACATTTTATGGAGCCCAGAGAGAGAATTTAAGCTTTAGAATAATTGCATAAGTAGGTTTGTCTGTTGGTATCTGTAGTGCACGCAGTTTCAAGAAAAAAAAATACTCTGGACAAGTGTGTATCTAGTTCAAGCTTTCGAAAAGCAATTAGTAAGACAGCATTCCACTCTGATCATTTTAATGATCACTGCAATACTCCAGTCTAAAATATTGACAACACCTGCAATCTTTTCTGGATACGCACTATATGATATACAATACAAAGTTCAATACTGCAGCTAGGATTTTGCTACATGGGATAGAGAAAGATTATTAGGTCCAACATGCAAATAAGTAACATTATGTAAGTGTTACATAAATTAAATGTGGCTACATTAAAAAATTACTCAGTGTTTAATGCTTTCCAAAAGTAGTCTTTGAAATCCTAGAAGTCTTTCAAAGGGGTCAGTTGTATTTTCCATCACTCTGTTATACTGTTTTAGTTCTCTCTCCATAATGAAACAGCAAAACTTGACCATTCAGATAGTTCTTGGGCATTATGTTGCATCAGTAGTTTTTCAAGTAAGCAAAAGTAGTAAAAAGAGTAGTAAAACCCCTTAGCAATAGCTGCATATTGTAATAGTGCTTCAGTAATAGTATGTCTTATTGCCAATATACAGTAGGGGCCTGAGGCTTATCAAGAAAATATGGCAAATAGTTCCTGAATGTTTAAGTTTCCTGTAGCTGTATTTGCAGAAGTACATTGGCAGAACTTCAGTAAGACTGGAGGTTATTTTACTGAGCAAAGCAGCCATAAATGCAAGAGATTATGACTTCCTATTATACTGTTCTATAAAGTCCAAGGGTACATTCTTTTGGTGGTGGTCTTGCTTAACAATACAGAGCACTGAGAACACTAGATAATATTTTCCATTTCTTTTACTTTGTAAAGTGTATCCTCATGCTAACAATAATCTTGGAAGCTCTGTTTCAATGTTTCACTGTCATGGTTGGCAACATGCAAGTTAGCAGCGGTGCACTGTAGTGCTGTGCTGACACATGTCATAGGCAAGCCTGTTTCTAGGGTACTGAAAGAGACAGTAAATTCTGCATCCTTTAAATCATGGAGGAGAACATTTGCATTTCATTGTGTGTTCGAACTTTCAAGGTCCTGCAGAAAAGAAAATCTAGTGCTGAGTGTCTATTTGCCTGTTCAAAAAGCCTGAGAACAAACTGGAATGACTGGCTACAGAAGAGAACCTTGATATAAGTCATTGCTGAAACAGAGGAAAAAAGCCAATGGGATGGTATAATATTGTAGTATAAACTATCCAGGAAGAAGAGATTAGGTCATGGAGGTGGAGGGGCAGCACTATCCTGAAGATTCTACAGAATCTAATAAGATAAGTAGAACTAGTAAAAATAAGAGTCCCAAGTCATAAGAATATACAAACTATACGGGAAGAGGGTAGGTTTAGAAGATAAAATAAAAAAAGAGCAAGTAAAAAATCACTTAGAAAAGTTAGATGCCTGCAAGTCACCAGGGCCTGATGAAATGCATCCTAGAATACTCAAGGAGTTAATAGAAGAGGTATCTGAGCCTCTAGCTATTATCTTTGGGAAATCATGGGAGACGGGGGAGATTCCAGAAGACTGGAAGGGGGCAAATATAGTGCCCATCTATAAAAAGGGAAATAAAAACAACCCAGGAAACTACAGACCAGTTAGTTTAACTTCTGTGTCAGGGAAGATAATGGAGCAGGTAATTAAAGAAATCATCTGCAAACACTTGGAAGGTGGTAAGGTGATAGGGAATAGCCAGCATGGATTTGTAAAGAACAAATCGTATCAAACTAATCTGACAGCGTTCTTTGATAGGATAACGAGCCATGTGGATAAGGGAGAAGCGGTGGATGTGGTATACCTAGACTTTAGTAAGGCATTTGATACGGTCTCGCATGATATTCTTATAGATAAACTAGGAAAGTACAATTTAGATGGGGCTACTATAAGGTGGGTGCGTAACTGGCTGGATAACCATACTCAGAGAGTAGTTGTTAATGGCTCCCAATCCTGCTGGAAAGGTATAACAAGTGGGGTTCCGCAGGGGTCTGTTTTGGGACCGGTTCTGTTCAATATCTTCATCAACGATTTAGATGTTGGCACAGAAAGTACGCTTATTAAGTTTGCGGACGATACCAAACTGGGAGGGATTGCAACTGCTTTGGAGGACAGGGTCAAAATTCAAAATGATCTGGACAAATTGGAGAAATGGTCTGAGGTAAACAGGATGAAGTTCAATAAAGATAAACGCAAAGTGCTCCACTTAGGAAGGAACAATCAGTTTCACACATACAGAATGGGAAGAGACTGTCTAGGAAGGAGTATGGCAGAAAGAGATCTAGGGGTCATAGTAGACCACAAGCTTAATATGAGTCAACAGTGTGATACTGTTGCAAAAAAAGCAAACGTGATTCTGGGATGCATTAACAGGTGTGTTGTAAACAAGACACGAGAAGTCATTCTTCCGCTTTACTCTGCGCTGGTCAGGCCTCAGCTGGAGTATTGTGTCCAGTTCTTGGCACCGCATTTCAAGAAAGATGTGGAGAAATTGGAGAGGGTCCAGAGAAGAGCAACAAGAATGATTAAAGGTCTTGAGAACATGACCTATGAAGGAAGGCTGAAGGAATTGGGTTTGTTTAGTTTGGAAAAGAGAAGACTGAGAGGGGACATGATAGCAGTTTTCAGGTATCTAAAAGGGTGTCATCAGGAGGAGGGAGAAAACTTGTTCACCTTAGCCTCCAATGATAGAACAAGAAGCAATGGGCTTAAACTGCAGCAAGGGAGATTTAGGTTGGACATTAGGAAAAAGTTCCTAACTGTCAGGGTAGTTAAACACTGGAATAGATTGCCTAGGGAAGTTGTGGAATCTCCATCTCTGGAGATATTTAAGAGTAGGTTAGATAAATGTCTATTAGGGATGGTCTAAACAATATTTGGTCCTGCCTCTCGAGGTCCCTTCCAGTCCTGGAGTCTATGAGTCTATGAGTCTATGAGGTCATCGAGTCCAGTCCCCTGCCCTCATGGGGCCCTTTTTACTGGTCTCTTGCTCGTGGAGAAGATATTGAGTGCACAGTGCTGTGAGATATCAGAAAGGCTACACCACCACCAAAAGAATGGATCATCTGACTACTCTACACAGCAAACATTGTAGACGTTCATTACCCACTTTACTCAGGGACTCAAATGACAGATTTAGAACTCAGTAAAATAGCCTCCAGATGTAATCCATTGATGTCTATGAGTTTCAGCAAATACTGTGGCAGTGAAAGTTATCAGTTACCCACCACTTGACTTTCAGTAAAATGATGATTTATTACATCAACTTCTCACACAAATTGGTCAAGTGTCACAATGGGTGCTACAACAGGAGCTGTAAAAACTGTTCTAGAGAAGTAATTTCTTCACACTTTAAACTTGTGTTTTCCCTCAAACAATTAAAAGTTGAGCCCCATTCAGGTAAATGAAACCAATCTTACCTGCCTCTGTAGCCTCATCATGTATTGTCAAAAGCTTACTGTTTATACAAGCAGTAGAATACTGTGCAGTTCTGGTCTCTTGTGTTTAAGGAAAAGATACATTCAAACTGGAACAGGTACAGGGAAGGGCTACTAGAATGATCAGAGGAATGGAGAACCTACCTTAGGAGCGGAGACTTAAGGAGCTTGGTGTGTTTAGCCTAACAAATCAAAGAATGAGGGGCGATGATTGCTCTCTATAAATACATCAGAAGGATAATTCCTCTCCCTCCCTTGTGTTTATTTAAGGGCTAATATTGGCACAAGAACAAATGGATATAAACTGGCCAACAATAAATTTAGGTTCAAAATTAGACAAAGGTTTCTAACTGTCAGAGGAGTGAAGTTCTGGAATAGCCTTCTAAGGAGAGTAATGGTTGCAGGGGGGAACTAACTTATCTGAAGACTGACGTTGATAAGTTTATGGAGGGGATGGTTTGATGAGATTGCTCACAATAGCACATGGTCCATCTGCAATGGCTAGTAGTAAATATCTCAACCTGCAGGGACACTTGATGGGGATGGCTCTGAGTTACTGCAGAGAATGCTTTCCCAGGTGTCTGTCTAGTGAGCCTTTCCCACATGCTCAGGGTCTAACCTGTTGCCATATTTATGGTCAGGAAGGAATTTTTCCCCCGGTCATACTGGAAGAGACCCTGGGTTTTTTTCCTTCCCCTGTAGCCTGGGACACAGGTCATTTGCTGTATTGAACTAGAGTAAAATAGGTGAGTCTCTGTAACTTTAAGTATTTAAATCAAGATTTGAGGACTTCCATAACTCAGCTAGAGATTATGGCCTAACTACAGGAGTGGATGGGTGAGATTCTGGGTGAGATGCAGGAGATTAGACAAGGTGATCATGATGGTCCCTTCTGGCATTAAAGTCTATGAGTTAAAGTCTTACTCTTCTTCATTTATCCATTTCTGCACTAGTCCTTCCCCCTCTGCGCACGCACATGCACCACCACTACCTGTGTTCGCTCGCTCTCATGTATACACACCTTTGTGAAATCCTGGTGTAGTTCTTCATAAACAGGATACTGTGATGGGTTCAGCACACCGTGAGACTGCCACCTGGTGTGCTGAGACTATCTCTAAGTCCATTTTCCCTGCCAGCTTGGGATTTGAGAACCCTGTCTTGTTGAGCCAGGGTCTGAACCACATCCCCCAAAGCTGCAGATTTAACTGAAAACAGCTTAAGAAGTGTTCCTGTCTCCAGCACCCAGACACCCAACTCCCAATAGGATCCAAATCCCAAATAAATCCATTTTACTCTGTTTAAAGCTTATACAGGGTAAATTCATAAATTACCTGCCCTCTATAACACTGATAGAGAGATATGCACAGCTGTTTGCTCCCCTCAAGTATTAATTACTTACTCTGGGTTAACTGATAAGCAAAAGTGATTTTATTAAATATAAAAAAGTGGGATTTAAGTGGTTCCAAGTAATAACAGACAGAACAAAGTAAGTTACCAAGCAAAATAAAATAAAGCATGCAAGTCTAAGCCTAATTCAGTAGGAAACAATACAGATGAAATCTCACCTAGAGAGATGTTCCAATAAGCTTCTTTCACAAACTGAACTCCTTCCTAGTCTGGGTCCAGCAAATCACTCACACCCCCATAGTTACTGTCCTTTGTTCCAGTTTCTTTCAGGCATCTCTTGGGGGTCGAGAGGCCATCTCTTGAGCCAGCTGAAGACAAAATGGAGAGGTTTCCAGAGCCTTTTATATTCTCTGTCTTGTGGGTGGAAACCCCTTTGTTCTCCAGTGCAAAATCACAGCAGCAAGATGGAGTTTGTAGCCACCTGGGCAAATCACATGTCAATGAATGATTCAGCTTTTTGCAGGCCGACGCCATTGTTTACATGTTAGTTTGAACGTTCCCAGGAAAGCTCAGATGTGGATTGGCATCTCCCAAAGTCCATTGTCAGTTAAGTGTTTCCTGTTTGGACACTTACTGAGAATAGTTCTTTCTCAAGAAGCTGACCAAATGCTTCACTGAGGCTACTTAGAATCAAACACACTGAGATACAAGTACATAGCCAATGTTCATAACTTCAAATACAAAAATGATACACACATACAGACAGCATAATCATAACCAGCAAATTACAACCTTTCCATAGACACCCCACTTGACCTCCTCTGTAAAAAACCTGGTGCAACCATAGGACCCTGGTTGCAACAATGATCTATACGGTCACAGTTCATGTCAATATCATCATCTCTTTTCTGATATTCTCTGAGCAGTGAAATAATTAATTTTGACATTTAGAGTATCAACAGCAGCAACTGTAGCAATTTGGGGAATATATTGTAAAACTGATGAATTCTGGTTGATAAGAAATTGGTGTATTTTTGAATGCCAGTATATGTGGAATCCACTATTTTCTGTCATGGTTATAGCATGTCTCTGTCAGATCAGGAACACTAATCTGTCACTGGACCTTAATAGTTATCTGTTCCAGTGGAATCGCCTTGGGACAATGGGTTATCTGGAACTAGGAGAACTAGTTCCTTCAACTTGTTAGAAAGGGGGAAGTGGAAAATTCCTAACAGCAAAATAAAGGAATTAGGTGTTGGTGGTGAGACATAAATTCAAGAGACAAATAGAAAACACTGCGCAGAAGAAAAGATGTGCTTTGTACTAGGGTGTCTTATTTAACTATAGAACCAGTCCAGGTCAAAGCAAGCTATCTGCAGACGAGAGAGAAAGAAAGAGAGAGAGACTCAAGGATCCAGAAAATAAGCAATGTGCAGCCCTGGGATTCTGGATTCCTCAGAGGATTCTGCACAAGCCCAAAGTACTCTCCTGAATGGTGAGGATCCTGAGGCAAGGCAATGCATTTTGGTATTGCATTATTTTTGTCTGGAGCTCTGTATTTTCTGTGCTATCGGAGTAAACAGTCATTTGTTTTAGAATCCTGTTCAAAGCCTGCCTGTTCGCTTTCACTATTCCATGACCCTGAAGAGTTAAACTGTAAACCCATAGTACTCTCCTGGTTGGGGCTCTGGGAAAGGGTGCACTTAGGCTATGGGGGAGTCAGTACTGGTTGCAGAGGCCTAAGCAATTTGGCTCTGTGGACCTATTTCCCTGAAGTAGTGACAGACAGAATGCCCATGTCCAAGAGATGTGTCAGAGAGGCCAAGGTGAGAAACACTGATGCAGGCTGCTGAGACCCATGGAAAGTTAGAGCACATAGATGTCCAGTGAGGAGGGCTCCAAAACACAGCAGCCTGATGCATGGGAATTTAGCCAATCAGACTCCATTGAAATGAATTGGGAAGTTCACATCCTGAAAGAATAGCTCTGAGCTCTGCAGACAGACATCTCTGCATCAATTACACTTCCTTCACATTTGGAAGATTTTCTACACAACCATAATAGCTAGAAACTCAGTTTTCATTTAGACAAAAAGTGAGACTCCAGTGGTCTATATATACATATACACACACACACACACACACACACACACCCTTCCCCTGCTAGTCCTTCATGCCCTCCAGGGGTGTGGAGGAAGCCCGCAGGACATTGCGAAACATTGCCTTAAACACTAGTTTCTTGGAACAGCTAGTCCTAGAGCACACAAGAGAGGCTATACTCTATTGAGTTCTAAGAAAAAACACATGAATTGGGTTGACAAATATCTATAATTCAGCTATTCAGTGATAGTGAGCTCACTATTCTGTAATTAAGATCAACTTTTTGGGGAGGGCTCATACCAAAATTAGCACTGTAATGCTATGCTTTAGATAGAGATTTTAAAAAAGGAAAAAAGGAAATGAAAATCCATAGACTCGAGGAGACTATTCATCGATGATTAAGGCTACGATTGTGTCACGGGTAATTTTAGTAAAAGTCACAAGCAGGTCGTGGGCAATAAACAAAAATGCACAGAAGCCCGCGACCTGTCCATGGGGGGCTGAAGCCCCAGGATCAGGGCCGGCTCTGGGTTTTTTGCCACCCCAAGCAAAAAAAAAAAAATAAAAAAATCTGGGTGTGGGGGGAAAGGGCTGGAGCGGCAAAGCAAAAAAAGAAAACAAAAAAAAACCTCCCATCTGCGGGGTGGCCAGAGTGGCAAAGTGCACACACACAGAAAAAACCTGCAGGGCGGCCAGAGCGGCAAAGCGCACGCACACACACACCCTGTGGGGTGGCCGGAGCAGCAAAGCGTACACACACACACACACACACACACACAAAACCTGTGGGACGGTCAGAGCAGCAAAGCACAAAACAGACACACACACACAGACAAAAAAGCCCTGTGGAGTGGCCGGAGCGGCAAAGCGCACGCACACACACACACACACACACACACACACAAACACACACACACACACAACCCTGCAGGGCAGCCGGAGCAGAAAAGCAGGAAAAAAAAATAACCTGCAGGGTGGCCGGAGCCAGGGTGCAGGGGGACTCCCTGTGCTGCAGATGTGCAGCAGAGTGCGCCCCCAGTCTAGCGGGGGAAGAGAGAGAAGGGGGGTGGCCAGGGCTTCAGCGGGGCGCTCGCCATGTGGCCCTTCCCACCACGCTGCCTGCCGGGAGGGCTCTGCGCCGCTTCAGTCGGCTGGGAGGGAAGGATACAGGCTGCCCTGCCGAGTTTGTTGCAGGGCGCTCCACTCCTCTGCTCCACCACCCTCTACAGGGCAGCCAGAGCAGAGAACCAAAAAGAAAAAGAAAAAAAAAGGGTGGCCGGAATGCTGCCCCTTCAAATCTGCTGCCCCAAGCACAAGCTTGCTTGGTTGGTGCCTGGAGCCTGCCTAGCCAAGGAGGGCGGGCAGGCAGGCAGGCAGACAGCTCCAGCCCCACCACGCAGCTGAAGTTGAAGCCATTAAAGGAATCTGTGACTTCCATGACTAAACTGTATCCTTATCCATGACTAATATGACATTCTTGTCCATAAACAAAAAAGGACAGTCTCAGAATGGTTAAATGGCAACGTTTAAGAGGTTATTAGAGCCAATCAGGCATTCATCAGAAAAATGGAACTCCAACCCTAGAGAAGTCAATTTTTAAAAAGGTTAAAAACTATAGCATTCACAATGCAATGCAGAAACAAGAAGGTCTAAGAGGGATTTTAACGACAAATGACTAAAGACAAGAAACAATTTCCTTTAAGCATACCAGAATCAACAGCCACATGAGAGAATCAGTGGGTCTGCTGGACTACAAAGGAGCAAAGGGTGCAATTTAAACTTAAGGATGTTGAATAATTTATTTGAATCAACTTCTCTACAGTCTTCACCATTAAAGATTTGGGAAGAGATAAATAATCCAGACCCATCCTTTTCAGGTAATAGAGTACTGAAAAAGACTGAAACATTAAAAGAGGTGGTGCTGGAATAAGCTGAGGGAAAGATATCAACAAGTCACCAGGATCGTATGGACGCTAACAAGAGATCTGAAGAAACTTTATTAGGAAGACCAGTGTCTCTCTGCAGCACCCTCCCTTTTTTATCCCACAGGTAGCTTGGTGAATACCATAGCAAGAATTAATGCTTTCAGAAGAGGAGCAGTACACAGGTGTATTCTCTCAGGATATCTCCAAAGAAGCTGAAGATAAGGGGTGCCAATCCATGAGTTTGGAGGCTTCACCAACAGCCAAATCTACATTCCAAATTACATTTCTACTAAAGAGAATAGTGCTTAGAAAACTTATTGAGTAGAACCTGGGAGTTTCCTGGTCCCTCTTGATTCCTTCCCACACTCCCCCCTCCCTCTTCCCCCACCCAAAGAACGATTAATAATAAAAATTCGGTTCACACTACAATCCTACAATAGTTCCCGTTTGGCATTTCAATGGAAAGAGTAAGATTTTTCCTTTTTGTTTTGCCACAGCAAGACATTAGTGACATTTAGAGAAAAAAAAAAAAGATCACAACTGAGCAAGGCAGTTATGTTACCATACAGTTTACAACATTAAGATTTATTTTGGCTTGAGGCAAAGTTAAGATTAAAGAGTTGGTGCCGCTAAGACTACAAAGGCTCATAAAACACTAAGCCATTCCCATGACCTTAATATAGAATTTAAGATTCAAGACATCAATATTGTGTTATAATAGTCCTATACTCATTTAAAATTCAGTTACAGTTTGTCACAGGCCCATTTCCAGTTTTCATCTAAACTACCCTGAACTTTAGCTGCACACAATTTTTATTATTTCTTTATTAGTTAGTTACCAACAAAATTCACAAGGTCTAAAGGTGATAACCATCAAGTCCCTGAGAAATTCAGAGAACAACTGCAGCAGTATTCAGTCTATCATCCTGTTCTCCCTTTTTAGCATATAAGATCAATGTCTCACAATAGCCAACAGAATTACTATAATGCCAAACTTACCACACAGGAGCAAATTTGCAGAAGCAATGAGGCCTGGTTTCTCTTTTTGTGGGTATATTTTACATTTGCGAGAGTTCAGATCTGGGATTTTTGTTTGTTTGTTTATTTGAATTATAGTGGGAAATTATAGTTAATTATAGTGGGAAATCTAACATTTGTGCCATTTACTGCCACCCACTGTCTGGTGGTTCAGAGATACGAGTCCAAAAATATCCCAAACAAGAACAAAAACCCAACTACCACCACCACCACCACAGAAAGTGGGTATGTAGCAGCTGCCTTGCACTGGGAATCATGCAGCTCATAAAGGGGGCAAAGAAAAAGCATTCAGCCTCTTCGATTCTGCCCTTCCATGTCCCCCAGGCAAGGATTAGAGATAGGACTTCAGGATAACCCGCAGGCTATTCATTCAGCGTCAAGTAGTGAGGAGTTATCTATTTTAGGGGGAAACTATAGGGGACACAAGGATTTTGAGCCCTCCTTCTTTTGATAATCCTGCAGATAGTGGGGCAAGGTAAGGCTGGCCAGTGTGCTCATGGTTCCCAGCTGACAGCATCATTTCAGAGCTATAGGCTGGAGACCAGCCAGACCAACCTGTCTTCAACTTCAGGCAGTTGGGGAGAAAAATCAGTTTTCCTCCATTTATATACATAGTCCACTATTGCCATAGGCATCTGTTCAGGTTCTGTACTGATTTATTACATGCCAATTGTAGTGGCATCCAAATGCATACCTTATATCTTGTGTTTTTTCCTATATGACTGAGGGTGGGTGAGAGGCCTAGCCATGGACTTCACATCTGGGGGAGAGTGCAGGTGCAGGGCTGTGTGGGCACAGAGGCCTGGTCTACACTACGTGTTTATACCGATTTTAGCAGCGTTAAACCAATTTAACGCTGCACCCATCCACACAACGAGGCCCTTTATAGCGATATAAAGGGCTCTTTAAACCGGTTTCTGTACTCCTCCCAGACGAGAGGAGTAGCGCTGAAATCGGTATTACCATATCAGATTAGGATTAGTGTGGCCGCAAAATCGATGGTATTGGCCTCCAGGGGATATCCCACAGTGCACCACTGTGACCGCTCTGGAAAGCAATCTGAACTCGGATGCACTGGCCAGGTAGACAGGAAGAGCCCCGTGAACTTTTGAATTTCATTTCCTGTTTGCCCAGCGTGGAGCTCTGATCAGCACGGGTGGTGATGCAGTCCCAAATCCAAAAAGAGCTCCAGCATGGACCGTATGGGTGATACTGGATCTGATCGCTGTATGGGGAGACAAATCTGTTCTATCAGAGCTCCGTTACAGCAGACGAAATGCCAAAGTATTTGAAAAAAATCTCCAGGTTATGATACAGAGTCCACAGCATAGTGCTGTGTGACAAGCATAACGGAAAGCCAAAGAATCAAATGGACACTTATGGAGGAAGGGAGGGTGGGACTGAGGGCTCCAACTATCCCACAGTCCCCGCAGTGTCCGAAAAGTATTTGCATTCTTGGCTGAGCTCCCAATGCGTGTAGGGTCAAACACATTGTCCGGGGTGGTTCAGGGTATATCTCGTCAATTTACTCCGCCTCCCCCCGCATGAAAGAAAAGGGGAAAAAAATCATTTCTTGACTTTTTTCAATGTCATCGTATGTCTACTGCGTGCTGCTGGTAGATGCAGTGCTGTGGCACTGAACAGCAGCATCCTCTCCCCCCACTTCCCCGGTGGCAGACGGTAGTGCAGTAGGACTGGTAGCCGTCCTCGTCATCATTCCGTGAGTGCTCCTGACTGGCCTGAGGTGAGGTCAGCCGGGGGCATCTGGGTAAAAATAGGAATGACTCCCGGTTATTCCCAGCAGATGGTACAGAACGGCTGGTAACCGTCCTCATCATAGCAACTGGGGGTTGAGCTCTATCAGCCCCCTCCTTTCATGTCTAAAGAAAAGATTCTGTACTGCCTGGACTATCATAGCAGCAGGATTCTGGGCTCCTCTCCCCCGCACCATTTAATGTCCTGCCCGCACCATTTAATGTCCTGCCTGGACTATCATAGCAGCTGGAGGCTGCCTCCCCCTCATTTTATCTCACTAAAAAGTCAGTGTTTCTTATTCCTACATTCTTTATTACTTCATCACACAAATGGGGGGACCCTGCAACGGTAGCCCAGAACGGTTGGGGGAGGAGGGAAGCAATGGGTGGGGTTGTTGCAGAGGCACCCCCTAGAATTGCATGCAGCTCATCATTTCTGAGAGATCTGACACAGAGCGGCTGTGCTCTCTGGTACACTGGTTCTCTAGTACACTTGCCCCATATTCTAGGCAGGACTGACTATTTTTAGATATAACATAAAGGAGGGAATGACCCGGGGGGGGCCATTCCCATTTTTGTCTTTGCGCCCTCGGCCGACCTCAGCGAAGGCCAGCCAGGGCACCCATGACAGCAGCAGACAGTACAGAATGACTGATAACTGTCATCTCATTGCCAATTTACAATGGCGCAGCAGATGATACAGAACGACTGGTAACAGACTCTGCTACCTTGCAAAGGCAAATGAATACTGCTGTGTAGCGCTGCAGTACCGTCTCTGTCAGCGGCATCCAGTACACATATGGTGACAGTGACAAAAGGCAAAATGGGCTCCATGGTTGCCATGCTATGGCATCTGCCAGGGCAATCCAGGGGAAAGGGGCGTGAAATGATTGTCTGCCGTTGCTTTCACGGAGGAAGGAATAAGTGACGACATTTACCCAGAATCACCTGCGACCCTGTTTTAGCACCATCATGCACTGGGATCTCAACCCAGAATTCCAATGGGCGGGGGAGACTGCGGGAACTATGGGATAGCTACGGGATAGCTACCCACAGTGCAACGCTCCAGAAATCGATGCTAGCCTCGGTACATGGAGGCACACCGCCGAATTATTGTGCTTTGTGTGGCCGTGTGCACTCGACTTTATACAATCTGTTTTACAAAACCGGTTTATGTAAAATCGGAATAATCCTGTAGTGTAGCTGTACCTAGAGGCTCTCCACAGCTGCTGCCTCCAAAGGTTTCACTACCTTTTCTGAGACCATAGCAGTGCTAAAGGCTCCAAGCTGCAGAAAGGACAAGAATCAGATTTTGGCCTGAAGTTTCTATTGAGCACCATAAGCATTCCTGATGCTTTAGAACTCTAAAGGCCAAATTCCATCCTTACTAAAACTCTTGCAGCCTATTCAAGTCAATGGGTTGCATGGCACGAGAGAAGAATTTGGCCTAGTGTTCTGTGTTTGAATTAGGAACAAACATTGGCCGCATGTAAGGCACAAAGGAATGCAGTGCTATTTCAGTCTAGTCCCCAAACCCAGTTTTCCCTTCTCTTTCTCTGTCATTTTTCTTTTTTCCCCTAGCTGCTGCAACACACACTTTCACACAGGAATGAAAAATGAGAACAATCAATGGGTCATCGAAGGATCAAAAACTTTAAGCTGTTGTTCTCAAGTTTTTATTTATGTTTATTAAAGTTTTCCAGTTCATTCTGTTATTTTTCTGTTTACCAAAGCCTGCCAAACACCCTCTTTGGTCGATAATAAAATTATTAAAGGAAAAATAGACGTTAAATCCAATATTTCTTAGCAGGGAAGCATTAAAAGAAAATGAAGGAAGATTTCCCATCCACAAACATTATGCAACACCTTATTCTCTGATTATCATGTCGTTTTCTAAAGAAAGAAAACTGGAGAATGAAACGGGGATAAATATATCTAGTAAGATATAAAATTTTATTCTATGTGCCTCTGAGTACCTGTCCATGTCAACCACTGCAACTGATCAAGTTTAAAAGTCTTGGTTTTAAAATGTCCCATAAACAAAGATGCAGTGTCAAAACTGATATCAGTAAATATTCTTCAGACTGTCACATTCACTAGTACAGCTGACCAGACAATTTGTAGCAAACAAGTTAGGGCATGAATTTCAGCATCTTTTCTGTTCATAGTTCATTATGAGACTCTGAAGAATTATAAGTGATCACATTCATACAAATCAGACACTTTTATGTAAACAAATTTCAGCTCATGTAAAACCAAGTTCATTGCTTGTATTCTCTAATCATTAGACGTTATTAACACCATGTAATTTGTCACCTAAGCCACAGGTGGTGCTGTTTCTGTTCCCTGCCTGGATGACTGTAACTGTCATTTTAAAAAAATGGAGGACATCATCAAAGTACTGGGCCTTTCAATTTATTACAAAGAGGAGGGGAACTGTTTGTGAAGTTAGGAGGAGAGAGGCTGGCAGGATTAGAGAATTTTGTGACATTTTGGGTGAAGTCCTAACCCCACTGAAGTCAATGCCAAAATTCCCATTGACTTCACTAACGTTAGGATTTCACCCTTTAAATAAGGCTAGACGTAACTGTTAGAAGAGTAAGGCTACAGCAAACTTTATAATCTGACTTAATTTTAATACAGTTTTTTAAACATTATTACAAACAACGTGTTAAGAGCCCTATTATGAGAAGGAGAAAGGATACTGTATGCATACAGTGGCATTATGGTATTTTCTATTTTATCTGTCCCTTTCCTAATAGTTCTTAACATTGCTAGCCATTTTTACTGTTGCTGCACATTGAGCTGAAGTTTTTAAGAGAAATATCTATCACCCTAAGCCAATTTAGTATCCTTCATTATGTATGTGTAGTTGGGATTACTTTTTTTCCCCCAACGTGTATTACTTTGCACATATCCATATTGAATTTTGTCTGCTATTTTATTGCCCAGTCACACAATTTTGTGAGATCCTTTTGTAGCTCTTTGCAGTCAACTTTAGGGTCAACAATATTAAATAATTTTGCTACTCCAAAATTTTGCAGATTTTGCTACTTCACTCTTCAACCTTTTTTCCAGAGCAGCGCAGGTCCCAGTACAGATCCTTGGAAGACCTCACAGTTTATCACTCTCCATTGTGAAAACTGACCATTTGTTTCTAATCTTCGTTGTCTATCTTTTAACCAGTTACTGATTCATAAGAGGACCTCCCTCATGTGGCATGACTACTTAGTCTCCTTTAGAACGTTTGGTGAGGAACCTTGAAAAAGGCTTTCTGAAAATCCAGGTACACTGTATTGACAGGATCAACCTTATCCACATGCTTGTTGACTCCCTCCAAGAATGTTAATAGACTGATGAGGCATGACTTCCACTACAGATCATTTTTATTTATGGATCTGATAATTCTGTTCTTTTCTAAAGTTTCTACCAATTTGCTCAGTACTGAAGTTAGGCTTACCAGCCTATAAATGGCAGGATTACCTGTGGAGTCCTTTTTAAAGATTGATACTGCATAGGCTACCTTCCAAACATTCATTACAGAGGCTTGTTTCAGCTATGGGTTACATACTACAGTTAGTAGTTCTGCAATTTCATAGCTGAGTTCCTTCAGAACTCTTGGGTGAATACTATCTTGTCCTGGTGGCTTATTACTGTTTAATTTATCAATTTGTTCTAAAACCTCTCTTCTATTGACACATCAGTGTGTGACAGAACTTCAGATCTGTTGCCAAAAAAAGAATAGCTCTGATGTACGTATCTCCCCCCACCCGCAACCTCTGCAGTGAGGAACGATTCAAATAATTCATTTAGCTTCTCTGCAATGGCCTGTAACATGGAAAGGAAGTACAACACAGAGACACTAACCCAGCTAATTAGTAAGTCTTCCAGAATTTTAGACATTCAACCAGGTCCCAGAAAAGAACATGAGTTGAGAAGAGGAGAGTGGGGAAATATTTTGGTTACCTTTTCTCCTGAAAGGAGTGAGGATGAGGGTGAGGGACACTAAGTCTTGTCCTTCAATCAGTCTTAGTGCTTTCCCTCCTACCCCCCCAAGAAATGGCAAGTAACCAACAGTCTTTCAAATGTCTCAAAAGATACTATGCAAGTACTCACCTGGCAACCCTTGAGATTAAGAAGATAATTGTATAAACAAATACCTTTGACTTCTTACCATTTCTGTTCATGATAATGAAAGTTTTAGGGAGCACTTTGATTATACTCAGCCATTTTACAAGATGCCCAAATGACATTACTTCTCCACAGTTACAGTGTGTATGATCTATGCTACAGTGTATTTAAAGATAATGATTATGCTAAAAGAATCAATGCATTGTTAAAGTGTCTTAACTAAGAACTCCATGTCAGCAATTGCACACTAAAGGTCATTCTTGAATATCCACTGCCACCCCAAGACAAAACACAATAACCAAGAATAAGTAAAGATCAGAATTCCTGATATTGGGTAATTTTTTCAAAACAACCCAAATGAACTAGTTTAAGTCTCATTTTCCAAAAGTGTCCAAGTCTATATTACAAAGTTTTGCCAAAGCAAGTTAAGTTGGCATAGAGCCCCCCACATTTAGCATATCGTTTGTGCGTGTGCATACTTAGCTCCTTGTGTCGGTACCATGTGTACTCACCAGCAGTGCAGGGCTGGATTAACTCAGAGGCTGCAGCCCAGGGCCCTGGCTAAGGGGGGCCCCAGCACAGCAGGGCTCAGGCAGGCTGCCTGCATGCGTGGCCCCATGTTACTCCAGGAAGTGGCCAGCTGCTGGCATGTCTTTGCAGCCCCTGGCAGGGAGATGGCTCCACGCACTTCCCCTTCTCCCAGCACCATCCGTGCAGCTCCCATTAGCTGTGACTCAGCCAATGAGAGCTGTGGGTGTGGCGCTTGCAGACATGGGCAGCACACACCCCTGCCTGCACCCATATCTCCTGCCCCAGGTTAGAATCCCCTCCTGCACCCAATATGCCTCCCAGAACCCACACCCCCTTCTGCACCCCAACCCCCTGCCTCAGGTCAGAATCCCCTCCTACAGCAAACTCCCTCCCAAAGCCCACATCCCTCACCCTCTCCTGCACCCCAACACTCTGTCCTAGCCTGGAGCCCCCTGCTGCACCAAACTCCCTCCCAGAAAGAAACTAATACAATAGCTGTTCCAAGGTAAGAAGTACGCTATTTTGAATTAACGTAACTATATTCTACATGTTTTAAGACTGAAATGTAACCACAGAACAGCTTTATATTAATTAAAAGGCAAGTTTAGTAAAGTGTTAATAGCCTCAATGCCATAATTGTGATCATTTTGTTTTAAATTAGAAAAAAAAAAAAGACTTGTATAAAGGGCCCCACAAAATCTAATAGCCCCTGGCCCACAGGAGAGTTAATCCAGCCCTGCAGAAGTGCTTGTGTCAATGCACAGTGCAGTGTGCAACCTGCCAGCATTCAGCACACTGTCTTTTGGGTGGTTTTGACAATACATAAGGGGGACAGAAATGAGTCACACAGGGTGACAGGGAGCAAAGGATCAATGTCTCATAATCCAATGTTCTCCCTCCCATAATATCTCTATCCCGGAACTTTCACGCCTATTTTCAATTTCCCACAAACCCACACAGGACTGTCACAGTTTTGCACTATTGTCAAAAGCATTGCAAGTGCAGGACGCACCATCTCTGGTATTTGCAAAGCCATAACAAGTACTACAGACAACATGACAATTTCCTGGTGGTCAGTTTGCCTTCAGACACAGTGAGAACCAAATCAAGATTGTTGGTGGTGTTCACAGAGCAGTGGCAAAACTGTGGAGCGCCACTTGTAGGCTCAAGAAACAAGCACTGACTGGTGGAAATGACATTGTAATGCCGGTTTGGGATGACGATCAGTGGCTGCAGAATTTTCAGATGGGCAAAGCCATATTTCTGGAGTTGCTTGCCAATCTTGCGCCATTCTTCCAACCCAGGAATACCAAACTGAGAGCTGCAACAACAGTGAATAAATGAGTGGCGATCACACTGTGGAAACTTGCAACACTGCTTTGCCACTGGTCAGTGGGAAGTCATTCTGGAATAATCCACTGTGGAGGCCACTGTCATGCAAGTGTACAGGGCCATTAATTTTCTCCTGCTATATGCAGGACACAGTGCAGCAATGGAGTTCCCGAACTGTGGTGGAGCAACAGATGGCATGCACTATCCCCATTTTGGCCTCAGACCACCTTGCCACAGAGTCCATTGTACAGAAAAGGCTACTTTTGCATGGTAATGCAAGTGGTGGTGGATCACCTGAGATGCTTCACTGACATCAATATAGGCTGGTCAGGGAAGGTGCATGACATTCGCATCTTTAAGAACACAGAAAGCTACAGGCAGGGACCTTCTTTTCCAACCAGCAGATTAACATGGACAATCTTGAAATGCAAATAGTGATGCTGGAGGATCCAGCCTATCCATTACTTCCCCAGCTCATGAAGCCGTACACCAGCCAACAACAGCATGAAGGAAAGATTGAGCTACAGGCTCAGCAGGTGCAGAATGACAATTGAATGTGCTTTTGGTAGATTGAGAGGATGTTGAGGTTGTTTATCACCAGATTGGATCTCTGGGCAAAAAAAATATCCTAGTGGTAATTAGCTGCTGTTGTGTCCTGCATAATATTTCTGAAGCAAGAGAGGAAATTGGCCACAGGGATGGAGGAGGGAGTGAAGCGGCTGTTTGCTGAGTTTGAATAGCTAGTCTCAAGGACTATCAGATGAGCTCAATGGCTTAGGAAGGCTTTGAAAAAACACTTTAACAGTGAGTCAGCCACAGTAATGTGCTGTGGTGTACTGTGCTCAACTTGGAGTGGCAGTTTGAGGACCTGTTAGTAATTGTGTGATGCTTGCTGTACAACTGTGCCTAAATCACCGATAGTGCACCTACTAATGTTGGGGCACTTGCTGTACACTTGTGATGACTACACTGTTTAGCACTGATCCTATGGTTTGTAAGAGTGTACAAGACCATTACTTTCACTGCCAGCAGGCATTATACAGTATGTGTTGTAAACTAAAGATGAAAAACTTTTATGAAAACAAGTCCAAAAAATGATCTGCAGAGCTTGAAAGTAAATACACATTAACTTAAAAAATGTTAGGAACCTTAACAAACAAACAAGAGGAAGGAGCACTAATGTCCCTTGTAGCTACAGGTCAGTGTAGGTGAAGCTGTGTTTGTCCATACTTTCTCCCAGTGTGGAGAGGCAGGGGTAGCTGTGCAGGTCCTGAGGCCATTAGGAATGCTGAGAGGTGTAGATGTAGGGAGGTGCTATGCTTCAGTTCTCTACAGACTGCTGTTGCAGTCTAGCCTGGGATTGTTGAACCTGGAGGTCCACAAGAGTCTGCAGCATCTAAGTTTGATTATGTAGAAGCTCTGTTATGTCCTGATGCATCTCCCTCCCCCTTTCTCCTGTCTGCTCTTTCCTTCTCCATTTAGTCTGCAATATTCACCCTCCAGGCCCTCTGTTTAAGCTCTGGTGCAGCACTGGTTCTGTGAGATCCTGCAAGCATTTCCTCCAGCATCCTCTCTTTTCTCCTCTTTATCTAGGTTAGTCATTCTGCTGGTATGGAAGGGGTACTGCTCAAGGCAGCAACGGCTGAAGCTAATGATAAAACGCACAAGAGGTACCATTGTCAGTATAGTAGGAACGGAAAGTGAAAGTGAAACTGTAGATTCAGAACTGTCCCACACACACATACACTCTGCTAAAGGGTTGAACAAGACAAGCTTATTGAACTTTTTGCTTTGGAATGCTTGTGTCAGGTGTCATTCTCAGCTCAAACCATGAAGAACTTGACCCTCTATGAGTGAGGGGAAAATGAGTATGGAATTACCTAGTTGCCTAAAACTATGAGTAAAGGGCACTGACACTGAATACTGGCATCATTTTCCACAGGTTGTAATGGCTTTATCAGATCTCTCTCTCCTGAGGGTAACAAAGGCAGAGAAAGCATAGTTGTTGATAGCATGCTGAAGTCATCCACCACTGTTTATGGCAATGGGACCTGCCAAAGTTATCGCTGACTGGTGTGAAAAGTGCCCTCCTGTGGAAGAAGAAATAAAGCTGCCATTCCTATAAAATCTTTTTGAGAGAGGATTGCACTGTACCTCCAGAGAAGTTTCTTAAGATCTCTCAAGAAGATTCAAGAGACATCCCTGTGCACATAAACTTTTCCACAGCCCTGTCTAAATATAGAGGAGAATGAAAAGCAGATAGCAACTCTACCTCTCATGGTTGTACCATTACCTCTTGTAGTTTGAGTAGATTAAAAGTCAACAGATATGTCTGGCTTAGTTGGAGGTGCCATTACTGTAATGGGACATTTATTTACACACTTATCCTAGATTCCTTCTCCTGCATTGGGCTCACCTGTTCTCGAATGGTAGGAATGGTTGGACTGTGGCGGAATCAAAAATAGGCCCTGGCTCACAGCGCAACTGGCCCTCTGGTCGCCTGTCTGCTGTACTTCTCCTTCCTCTTTCTCATCCACCTCCTCCTCTTTGCTCTTCATGGCAGGGGCTGGGACTCTGGCTCCTCAGAAGAGTGGCGTACGAGTGGTGGTGGGGTCTCCACCAAGTGTAGCATGCAGCTCTTTGTAAAAGCGGCATATCTGCAGCTCCACACCATATCAATCATTGGTCTCCCTGGTATGCTTACAGTGTGCTTGCCACTGCCCTGTGGCTTTCCTGTGACAGTGCTGCTGGTCCCTGTCACACCCCTTTTCCTGCACCCCCCTGATCAATCTGCTTGTAGATGTCAATGTTTTTACTCCTGGTTTGGAGCTGTGTCAGCACAGCTTCTTCTCCCCAGAGACCCAGGAGATCCAATATCTCCTGCCTGGAGTATCGGAAGCATGGAGCTGGCATGGTCAGCTGGGCAATTGCCCACATCAGAGAGCAGATAGAGGTGTGTTCACCAATTTGGACAAATCAGAAAGAAGCATTTCAAAAATTCATGAGGGCTTTAAAAGAGAGGTCTTCCAGTTCTATGTGGTCCCTGAGCAGTGGAGTTAACAGTAGTGACCAGAGTGGCTAGTGTCAGGCATTGTAGGACAGCTGCTGGAGGACTGTTAGGGTCAGGGCCGGCGCTTCCATTTAGGGGACCTAGGCGGTCGCTTAGGGCACCAGGATTTGGGAGGGCGGCATTTTGCCGCCCTTGGAGGCAATTCGGAGGCAGGGGGTCCTTCCGGGCTTTGGGTCGTCAGCAGTAATTCTGCAGCAGGTCCTTCACTCACTCCAGGACCCGCCACCGAAGTAACCCGAAGACCGGGAGCGAGGAAGGCCCCCCCCACGCCGCAGAATTGCCGCCAATGACCGGGAGTGCAGAAGGACCCCGCCTAGGGTGCCAAAAACCCTGGCGCCGCTTCTGGTTAGAGTCGACAAAGGTAACACAGCATCTACACTCATACAGCATTGACCTCCATACATCAACCATTGCTCAATCCCACTCAGGGAGCTGGAGTTACTATGTCAGTATAACAAACACTTACATCAGTGGGAGACAAATTAAAGTATAGACACGAGCACAATAGATCAACACTGGGCTGCTTACATTGACCTAACTTTATAGTGTAAACTAGGCCTTGGGTGCTTAAGTCTCATTAAACAAATCACTTAAAATGGGACTTAAACTCGTAATTCACTTAGCTGCTTTTGAAAACTGTAATCACTGAGAGAGAGAGAGAGAGAGAGAGAGAGACTGAAGTACTGAGAAGCAAAATTTCTTCATAACCCACCTTTTAAGAGCTTGTGAAGAGGTATATTATATCTGTAAATGGATCACTGTACATTCCCTATATGATAGCAACTTTCAGTATAACCATTTTTCAGTGTACATATATAGTAGTAGAAAATAAGTTCTCTGTTAGTACAGCTAACATTAAGAGCTTAATGATACTGCTAAAATGATTTGCTGCTATTTCAATCACTACATCCAGTTGCAAGTTTCAGAAAAAAGAGCACGAACAAGAATTGCAGCTTTAGAAGTGGAAGTTATTTCCACTTATGGAACTCCACAAACTTTAGTAAGCATCCATGTAATGAGTAGCTGTAAATTTAGAGTACAAAGCCAGAAGGCATCTTTTTCAACTTTCAACTATAGATACTTTTGGATCTTTTTCTTTCTACATGTTGAATTAGCAACAAAAGAAATCAGCTTTGACACACTTATCCCCTCTGATTTATTTTCTCACTTAGTCAAACTATAAAAGCAATGGGTCATGCATCTCGCTCTCTCAAGAAACAAAATAAAAACAAACATTAGCCATAGTAGCTTTTCTAGATCATGAACTGTAACTGACCTGAACATCAAAACAACTGTGTTCCTACTGATTTCTTATCTACAGATTCTGATAGATAGCAGAAAATGCTGTTCTAGTACTTCTCCTCACTCCCAAGGTGTGTCATTCCAAATACATTCAGTTCAGATTCTAGATAGAGAGACAGATGACTACTGGTACCAAAAACTTGAAGTCACAAAAAGAAAAATCACTGTGCATGTATCCAAGGGCTGACTTTGGCCCCAGGAAATAAATTCATCATCATCATTGTCTTTTTTAATACATGGCTGTGATATGGAAGCTTATCTCCAAGAGTCAGTTACTTGTGACCAGGGTATTAAGGTGCTATTCTAAGCCCTTTTTGGACAGTATAGCACTTGACATCCTCAGAGTCCTGTACATATTAGTTAAGTCATTTTCAGCCTCACTTGTTCCCTTCCTGCCCTTCAAAAACCTGAACACCTCTCCAGCTCCCTCAGAACTCCTCAAGAGAACTGAAATAGCTCTCCACTAGGCAAGCTGATCACTGTCTACTATCTACTCTTGCCTGCCAGCTCCATTCCCAGAGCTGCTCTGTGCTCCTATTATATCTCCTCACCCACAGAGTGTTGGAAGTTGGGCAGCAGAAGGGCAGGTCATGTCAGAATTGGCACCGGGCTCTCCAGCCAACTTGGACACAAGATTGGCCAAGACTAGTTCCACTCTAAATTCATGACCTGGTTCTGCTTCATAACAACCAGAAACACAACCTTCCCTTCCCAGCTGCTATCCAAAACCTTAGGGCAGCAACAATTATCTAGTTAACATAGCTAAATGCCAATATGTCATTTTCTAAACATTAAATGCAAAATTTTCAATCCCAGATGCCTAAAATTAAGCACCCAGATCCATATTTAGACACCTAAATGGCCAGCTTTTGAGAAATGACAAGAGCCTTCAGCTCTCATTGAAGTCATCCCAGGGAGGTTGCATTACCCCAATATGCAGACAGGAAGAGATCTCTCAGCATATGATCTAGCCCATCAACTTTCCAATTGCTTTGGGATCCATATAGTTAGTTTTCCATCTGTAAAAGCTTCTAATTTTCCAAAATCAGAACATTGTGTTGTTAAATACAGCTGCACTGCAACCACACACTTTTCTACTTATTCTGTGTGATCCTTCTGTTACATCTCTGAGTTATTTCTACATTCAGCTGAATCTTTCACTAATTGCATGGTCCTCCCTTGCTCATGGATATAACTTCTGAGCAGACAAAGCGAGTGACTTAATGACTTTGGAATGTCGCTACCTTGCTATAATTAAGATGATTGTTATACACAAAATCTTACCTCTAATCATGATTCCTTTTCTGTAAGTTCAAAGCTGTGTTTCATTCTGGAAAAAAGCAACTCTACCCTTCATTATTTGTAGCTAATTTTAGATTTGCTTCCTTTCTATAAAAAAGACATTACAGTACTACCATTACAGAAGAGGTTTCAGCATACTCACTTCCTATCATCATCATCACTGGACAATTAACTTTAGAGTAATTTAAGCCTAACAAGAGAACGTTGTTGTAGCAGGTAATTTCAGAATACCATCATGCCTTGACCCAACAGCACTTCTTGGAACTCTTAAAATATCTTTTGGCTGCAAAACTCATCTTTCAGAGTAACTACCAAAATCAGTCATGTCTTATATACAAAAATTAAGGCGCTACTACACTCAGACAAACTTCACCATTATAAAGGAATATAGTACATTTTACTTGGCCTTTTTTTAAGATCTGCTTGCAAAAAAAAATCTAGGCATGTATTCTCCCATCATCTCAAAACAAATGCTTCAATAAGATTTTCTGTTTAAAAAATGTATGTCTACAAACAAGTACACAAACCAGTGTCCACAGTCAGGTCCAGATTCTGCATTCTCTGAGGAGCACATTTCACTTAGAGTACACCGACTGAAATCAATGGGACTAGTACAAGAGTGATGGCCTGAACCTGCAAACATTGAAGCACATAACTAATTTTACTCACATGAACTCAGTGGGACCACTCATGTGTGTGCCTAAAGTTATTCATATGCATAATTGTTTGCAGAATCTGAAGTTCCACTTTTAATAATGGAGCTGGTTAACACAATCTAGCTCTTAATGGAAAGGGAAAATAGAGCAAATGGAACACCTTTCAGTATCAGGCTTCCAGGGATTAAAGACAATATTCTAAAACACATCCCATTCATAGCAACATGACCAGACCAGAACACAATCCCTAATTTGGCTTCCTAGCTAAAAATATTCCAGAACACTACAAGTCTTATACATCTAATTACAGTATCTTAAATAAACAGTAAGTCAAAAAATATCACTATACCACAACACCACTTTCACCTTTTTTAACAATGCATCATACAAATTAATTAATTATTTGTTTGTCTTACCATAGAGCAGTTTCTCTCAAACTGGGGTCACTGCTTGCATAGGGAAAGCCCCTGGCAGGTCAGGCCGGTTTGTTTAACTGCCCCATCTGCAGGTCCGGCCGATCACAGCTCCTACTGGCTGCGGTTCACTCCTCCAGTCCAATGGGAGCTGCTGGAAGTGGTGCAGTCTGAGGGACTTACTGGTCGCCACTTCCAGCAGCCCTCACTTGCCTGCAGTGGTGAACCGCAGCCAGTGGGAGCCACAATCAGCCAGACCTGCAGACAGGGCAAGTAAACAAACCGGCCCGGCCCGCCAGGGGCTTTCCCTACGCAAGCGGGGACCCCAGTTTGAGAAACTCTGCCATAGAGCCTAGGGGCCCTAGTCATGAACCAGGACCTTGCTATGCCAGGTGCTGTACAAACCCAGAACAAAAAGATAGCTCCTGTCCCAAAGAGCTTTCAATTTAAGTATAAGAGACAACAAATGGATATAGACATATGGGGGGAATACAATAAAACAATGAGACATTGGTCAGCATGACCAGCTGTGGTCACTGCATACCAGCAGCCTAACCATCAAGTGTTTAGTAGGTATCATGACAAATATTAAACCTACAACATCCCTGTCAGCTAATAGAGATCATACATGCTATTCAAAATGAGGCTAATAAGGGAAAACTGACAGATGTAGGCTTCAATTTCCCAAAGTTTCCCCGTGATTTTTGTGTCCCACCTTGAAACACATAGGGATTGGGATTATTCAAATGTAGATAGCACCTCACAGAACCCCTGTACTTCAAATGGAGTTGTGAGTGCTCCACGCCTTTGAATAGCAGAGCCCTGTAGGCACTTCAAGTCATGTAAGATGGAGGCATCAAAAATAAATGAACATTTTTTAAATTTAGCCTCAGAGACTTACCCAGAGCCACAGTGAGCCATGACAGAATGAAGATTAGAATCCAGGAGCTCTTGACTCTCAGTCCACAAGACCACATGCACCATGCTAATTTTAACCATCTCCACTATGCCTGCCATGTAAATCCTGCATGGCAAGTTTTGACTGTGGATCTAAAAATAATACTTTTTAGTAAGTACAATAGCAGACTAGTGTGTCAAACAAACATGATAGTTTGCCTAAAGTAAAAGCTGAGATCTTATGAGCTTGAAACATGCCTGTTTAGCGAGAGACTATTATTTCACTTATCAGATCAAATATTTTCTTAGGCTTGAGTAAGTTCAGTAATAAAATTCACTTGCATTTTTATCATCCACCTTTCTGGAGGCATTGCAGGTTGCACACAGTCTTCATTGTTAATCTGAGCAGTTTTAAATTGGTCTATCTTACTCATTTTAGCCACTGTGCCTATAGCTGTAGATCATAGAATATTAGAGTTGGAAGAGACCTCAGGAGGTCAGCTAGTCCAACCCCCTGCTCAAAGCAGGACCAATACCAACTAGATCATCCCAGCCAGGGCTTTGTCAAGCTGAGCCTTAAAAACCTCTAAGGATGGAGATCCCACCACCTTCCTAGGTAACCCATTCCAGTGCTTCACCACCCTCCTAGTGAAATAGTTTTTCCTAATATCCATCCTAGACCTCCCCCACTGCAACTTGAGACCATTGCTTCTTTTTCTGTCATCTGCCACCACTGAGAACAGCCGAACTCCATCCTCTTTGTAACCCTCCTTCAGGTAGTTGAAGGCTGCTATCAAATTCCCCCTCACTCTTCTCTTCTGCAGACTAAATAACTCCAGTTCCCTCAGCGTCTCTTCATAAGTCATGTGCCCCAGCCCCTTAATCATTTTTGTTTCCTTCTGCTGGACTCTTTCCAATTTGTCCACATCCCTTCTGTAGTGGGGGAACCAAAACTGGATGGAATACTCCAAGTGTGGCCTCACCAGTGCCGAATGGAGGGGAATAATCACTTCCCTTGATCTGCTGGCTATGTTCCTACCTCCATCACTTTCCCCATATCCACAGAGCCAGTTATCTCATCATAGAAGGCAATCAGGCTGGTCAGGCATGACTTGCCCTTGGTGAATCCATGTTGACTGTTCTTGATCACCTCCTCCAAGTGCTTCAAAATGGATTCCTTGAGGACTTGCTCCATGGTTTTGCCGTGGACTGAAGTGAAGCTGACTAGTCTGTAGTTCTCCAGGTTCTCTTTCTTCCCCTTTTTAAAATATGGGCACTATATTTGCCTTTTTCTAATTGTCCGGGACCTCCCCCATTCGCCATGCATTTTCAAAGATAATGGCCAATGGCTCTGCAATCACATCAGTCAATTCTCTCAGCACCCTTGGATGCATTAGATCTGGACTCACAGACTTGTGCATGTCCAGCTTTTCTAAATAGTCCTTAACCTTTTTTTTCACTACTGAGAGCTGCTCACCTCATCCCCTTACTGTGTTGCCCAGTGCAGAAGCCCGAGAGCTGACCTTGTCTGTGAAGACCAAGACAAAAAAAGCATTGAAGTACTTCAGCTTTTTTCATATCATCTGTCACTGTGTTGCCTCCCAGATTCAGTAAGGGTCCCACGCTTTCCCTGACCTTCTTGTTGTTGCTAACATACCTGTAGAAACCCTTTTTGTTACCCTTCAGATCTCTTGTAGCTGCAACTCCAGTTGTGCCTTGGCCTTCCTGATTACATCCCTGCATGCTCTAGCAATATTTTTATACTCCTCCCTAGTCATCTGTCCAAATTTCCACTTCTTGTAAGGTTCCTTTTTTAGTTTAATCTCAAAGATTTCACTGTTAAGACAAGCTGGTCACCTGCCATATTTGCTATTCTTTCTGCACATCAGGATGGTTTGTTCCTGTGCCCTCAATAAGAGTTCTTTAAAATACACCCAGCTCAGATGTGTCAATATAAATTTGGATGAAAGGAAAAAAATGTCAGACAGGCCAGGTGAAGTGAGAAACTGTTACAATCACTTTGTTATATGGGTACCTGAGGAATTTTTGACCTGCTCCTACGGTTTTGCATCCCTGCCCACCTTGGCTAATAGCCACTGATGGACCTATCCTCCATGAACTATTGATAAAGTGCCCAGCTCTTCTCCCATTATGTTAGTCTCCTCTCATAAAAACCTCAGCTTTTGAAATCATGTACGACGGTGCTGAGAAGCTATTGCTGTAACATGGCACGTCAATAACTTTAATATATTGCATTTTGCATCACAATTCCAGAGACCTCTGGATTGCGCAGATTATGGGCTTGCGTGCTGCAGGTCAAGAAAGAAAGTGCTAGGAGCCTTCACCCACTCCCCCTTGTGTAGCAGCAGCCAGTGTAATGATGCAGAGACTAGAAACTAGGTCTGCAGACATTCCCACAGTGCTCCCAGGAATCCATGCAGAGTCACCACCAGGGAACACTGGAGAGTAGGTGCCGTAGGAAGTGAAACCCAAGGGACCCAAGTGCCAACTGCCCTGTTTAACTCTGGAAGTGCCCCGGGAAGTTGTTTGGCAAGCACACAGACTTCAGACCTGCTGTGACTCCAGACCTTACCTAGTCTCCTGATCTCTGATCCCAGGCTGAATCAGTATGAGGTGGGAATCAGGGTCAATCTCTGATCTCAGATCTCCAGACTGACTTTGACCTCAATTCTTGCTTATTAAATATCAACTAACATTCCTGACATGTGGACCTCAGCTGTGACCACTAGACCAGACTGCCTATACCCTGGTCCTTTACAGCCAGGCATCAAGTGCCCCTTTCTATCTAGACACTAACACAGGAGAGTTGATGCCATATGAGGGGCAGAGGGTGCATGCAACACACTGAAAGGGTGGTGCAGTAAACATGCTTCTCCTCTGCTCTTGCATCTCATCCCCCACCCAGCACAGTGATCCACACCCATTTCATAGAAGATAGATATCCATTAACATTCCAAAGCCTGGTCTACACTTACCGTGGTGTCTTCACTGCGGTAAGTTGATGGCTGATACTCTCCCAGTGACTCCGCCTCTCTCCCTGGTGGAGTACCGGAGTTGACCGGAGAGCGCTCGACTTATCGTGTCTAAATTAGATGCAATAAATCGACCCCTATTAGATCGATTGCTGCCCGTTGATCTAGCAGGTAATGCAGACAAGCACCAAAACTGGGTAAGCTGGACACACTTGTCATATAGCTAAGACGACAGAAAAGGAGAATTGAAACAGCTTTTGTGACAATATCTTGCAATAGCATTTTGCCACACTTATTTCTAATCAATTCTGAGACAGCACACTCAGTTCATTAGGCACTGTTTGAAGATTATTTTTCTGATTAACCTAGGGGACAAAAGTAGTTGTCTCTCAATTACACACGACTTGCAAGATCAAATTTTATTGCACTATTTATGGCTTGTGGAATTGATTCTCTCACAGAGAACCTTAACTCCACTTGAGTAACTGACCTCAAACCTTCCATAAAAGAGTTTTCCCTATGTGACCATTCCCTCAGCTTGCCCTGCTAGATTACAATGTACTGTTTTTTAAACATATACACTTCTCACTACAAGAGAAAAATCAATCATAAGGAGACGGCAATTTCAGTGGTCTCAGGTAAGAACCTTCTCATAAACAAATGCAATTTTCAGTCTATCAAATTCCTAAAGCCAGGGAAATGCTCCCTTATTCTATACACAGAGCTGTATGTTGCACTCCATGGAGAACACCAGCATGGGAAAAAGCTGGATATGCTGGTCCTCTCCCCAAACCCTCTTGGCCACACACATCAGGACTCAGGGGAGAGCACAGAATGAGGCACTAGCCCCCTCCAACCACTAAAGCCAGACTGAGCAGAAGCACCAGAGGACATTTTAAGAACATAAGAATGGCCATACTGGGTCAGACCAAAAGGTCCATCTAGCCCAGTATCTTGTCTTCCGACAGTGGGCAATGCCAGGTGCCCCAGAGGCAGAGCAAAGACAATAGCAGTGTGAAATTGACAAAAATGCCAATTTCATTGCTGGTACTTCTGTGTGCTGTGAAATTGAGCATGCACAGGGCTCACAGCTTGGGGCTGTCACTCCCAGGGTAGATGGGGTGCTCCAGCTGTGAGCCCCTTATGGCTGTCAGTTAGGGTGACCAGATGAGAGACATGAAATATCGGGACGGGGGAGGGGGGAGTTGGTGCTGGCAGAGCAACAAAAGGAGCTGCCGGAGCATAGGAAAAATTGGACCACAGGAGCTCTGCACGCTACCCCCATCCTGAGAACCAACTCCACAGCCCCCATTGGCTGGGAACCACAGACAGTGAGAGCTTCATGGACTGTGTCTGTGGGAGGGGGAAGTGTGCAGAGCTCCCGTGCTGTCTCCACCTAGGAGCTAGAGGTACATGCCGGCCACTTCCAGGAGCCGGCTGAGGTAAGTGCCACCTGAAGCCCGCACCCCCTCCTGTAATCCAAACCACTCATCCCTGGCCCCACCCTAGAGCCCTCACCCCCTCCCACATCCCAGCCCCCCCCAGCCCCCCCCAGCCTAGTGAAAATGAGTGAGTGAGTAAGGAGGGGAAGACAGTGAGTAACAGAGGGCAGGGGGATGGAGTGAGCAGGGGTGGGGCCTCAGAGAAGGGGTGGGGTAGGAGCGAGGCAAGAGCATTGAGTTTTCTGTGATTAGAAAGTTGGCAACCCCTAGAGCCAAGGTCTGGAATGCCTAAAAGTAACTGTATTTGGCTTCTGCTGCACCAGTGTGGTACTTCAGAAACTCTTATCACTGGCTTGGTGAATCTGATTATAGAATAAACCATCGCTTTGGGGATTGTCTGCCTTAGTTCTTGCAGTCTGCCCTGAGCATGGTATTATAAAAGTGTGGTCCATCCAGGCATCCAGACACACATGGCTGCATTGGAGCTGCACAATCAAGGAATCCTGTAGAGCCATATGGGGCGGAGGCCAGAGGGGCATTTCTAGTACTCCAATGTGTATCTATCAAGTTACAATCAGGAAAGTAAAGGGATGGTGTGTGGGTATCGGTAGGATGACTGGTCATTACAGAGAGTTAAATGCAAGGAATTAATTCTTTAAAAGTGTAAGTGCCTTCACCATGCTCCTTACACGTTTGCACTGATGGTCAGGGCAATGACTAGTAACTAAGGCTAAGATTTTGTCACAGGTACTTTTAGTAAAAGTCACAGATTGCTCACAGGCAATAAACAAAAATTCACAAAAGCCCAAGTCCTGTCCCTGAATTTTTCTAATAATACTCTCGAGGTGGGGGAACAAACTGAGCACTGCTGGGGCTTGTAGCTGCTCCTGTGGCAGGGGCTGAGCACTGCTGATCCAGCCCCGGGGTTGGCTGACCTAACCCCAACCACTGCTCCGGCAGCCCTGGAGCTGAAAGTTGCTCCAGTCCTGCCCCAGAAGAAGTCACGGAATCCGTGACCTTCATGACAGAGTCAGTCTTAATAGTAACTAATGATAACTAACAGTAAGTAATGATTAAATAAGTCTGTTAGAGTTGAGTTGAACAATAATTAACAGGGGCTGATCTAGTTAAAAGGGTAGGAGAATTAATCATCTGGTCCAAATTCTGCTCCCAAGGACACTCGTAAAATTGTAAGAGAAGCAGCTTTGACTTCAAGGGGATTGTCATATTCCAGATTTACACCACGGTAATGAGAACCAAATTTGTAACCAAACACAAGAAATGGTTTATTTGGAGTTCAGAACATAGGAACCATATTGGAAATTCTGCTATATTTTCAATATTCCTGTATCTGGCAAGAGACTTGCCAAATTTGTAAGTGTAAAATATCTCATCATCGTATGACTTTTCATGAAGACTGATCCTTAACAAAGAGAGGCCTGCAAAAACTGACAATTCTCCCTCAACTTCCAGCTACGTTTGGAACTTGAATGATCTGTAACAGCTTTCATTTTCAGAAGGAATTCTGTTTAACCATTCCAAAAAATAGAATTAGCAGAATTGAGCTCACAATTTAGGTTACCTTGCCAGTACCCCTTTAAAATAATATGAACCACCAAGAGGCATCCTTCACCAATCACCCTACAAGAGTTGATTTACATTTATGTAATGATAGAACAGCTGAACAATTTATTTAAGCCTTTCATAAGCACCAAAAGTTACTCTTAGGCCTGAAATCTTGTGAAATAAGTTCCTGTCGACTTACTAAACCACCTGAAATAGGATGTTCATAATAGAAGTGTGACAGAACCCAGTCGTTTTAGTTAAAAGCATGCCATGATAATCTGTCACTTGTCATAACTATTGCCTGAAGATGCTGTCCCCACATATTTGCTTTACATGCTAGGGAAGGGAAAAGAGGCACAAGCAAGAGTCTTCCTTGTCTAACATCATTTGTTGAAAAATGCACTTCTGAAAGTTAATCACATTACTTTCACCTCCATAACCAATGTAGAACCTGAATGTTTAATTATGCTACTGGTTTTATACCTAATCAATCTTTTTCATTAAAATCCAGTGAAGCAGACAACTAAGATAATTAGAAGCTAAAAATTTTAATTAAGATGATTCTGCTGTAATTAAGAGTCATTGTTTACCTCATCAGAAAGCTATTAGGATTCAGGAGTGGGTTGCCCTGTTCATTTTTTGTAAGCCTTTTTTGAGCTCTGGGCAAAGTAAATCATATAGATTTTATATATTTTAAAAAGCATTATAGTTGTATCCATCCTGCGTGCAAGTCAGAGTAACAATCTGTCAATGGCCTGATACAGTGGTTATGTCCTGAGTAATTACAGAACACTTTTGCATATTAATTATTGAACCTCTCCTGCTGCTTTAAGGTCCAATCATACGTGTAGCTCACCTGCAAATGTTCTCTTACAACATTTGCTTATTGCTTTGATTTAAAATAGGGAATTTCAAAAATATCAACACTCTTCTGCAGCATTCAGTAATGTCTACTCATTGTAGAGCATTGCTTCATGCAAATACCTGACAGAGGTGGGACAAAGTATCTAGCTGGATTCTGAAAGAATAATCAATCATTCTATTTGATTAAAGGATAGAAAATACATTCAGCTCCACCCATAATTATTGCAATCAATTGACATCATTTGTGATGTGCAGCTTTACTACATTCACACTTACTGGATGGTACTGTAACCAACTGAAGAAGCTCTCACAGCAACACTATTACAAACCATAGAATTAACCGTGGAAGCTGCAGCCTGTACATGATCCTGGAGGGATACCTGAAAAGAGTTTTGACTGCATGAAGTGCTGCCTGATAGAGCTGTTGGAAGAAAAGATCCAAGGATTGGAGATGCAAGTGGAAACTCTAGTCGAGTTTAGAAGGAAGTTCGAGCGGATGATGGAGCAAAGACATGATGAGGCCAAAGGGAAAAGCTCAGACTTTTGCAGATGGAAGCAGAACCAAAGAACTCTGAGGGGCAGGGCAGCTCTAGGTATTTTGCCGGCTGCCTTCGGTCCCCGATCCCGCAGATTCGGCAGCACGCCTGCGGGAGGTCCGCCAAAGCCATGGGACCAGTGGACTCTCCGCAGGCATGCTGGTGAAGGAAACCGGCCTGCCGCCCTCACAGTGACCGGCAGAGTGCCCCCCATGGCTTGCCGCCCCAGGCACGCGCTTGGCTTGTTGGTGCCTGGAGCCACCCCTGTTGAGGGGAGACTGCTGGGTGAGGAAAGTGGATGGTGGAAGCGTGTGACTAAGTGAACCAGGCAGAGGAAAAGATGGGCTAGTGAAGGAGCAATAGAGCTCAGGAACAGGTTTGCTGAGTTGGAAAATGAAGAAGGTGCACAGCAGGTGGTCGCTGAAGGTGAGGGCAAGAAAGAAGAGAAGAGCAGCTAGCCCTATAAGGAGAGGGGAAGAGTCAATGGAGATGACACCAAACGTGAGCCCCAAGAGGATACGGGATGGGTTGCAGAGGATTGCAAGGGACAATAGAAATCGAGAGGATTTTCAGCCAGAGGGAACAGGGGATAGACCAGAGAATCGTACCATCACCAGGAAAAGGCAGGTCTATGTGATTGGGGACTCCTTACTGAGAAGAATAGACAAGCCTGTAACCAGAGCTGATCCAGAGAACAGAAGGGTGTGCTGCCTGCCAGATGCTAAGATACGGGATGTGGACCTGAGGCTGAAGAGGATCCTAACGGGAACGGGAAAGGATCTGCTAATTGTCCTTCATGTGGGAACAAATTATGCAGCTAGATCCTCACTGGAACATATCAAGGGAGACTATGCCAGGCTGGGGAAGACACTTAAGGAAATCGAGGCTCAGGTGATCTTCAGTGGGATTCTGCCTGTTCCTAGAGAAGGGCAACAAAGGTGTGACAAGATTATGGTGATCAACAGATGGCTCAGGCAGTGGTGCTATAAGGAGGGCTTTGGGATGTATGGCCACTGGGAGGCATTCATGGACAGAGAACTGTTCTCTTGGAATGGACTTCACCTGAGTAGGGAGCTAAATAGACTTCTAGGATGGAGGCTGGCACATTGAGGGGAGATAGTTGGGAGATGTCCAAGTAATCTCCATGCCAGATTTTAACATTGAGAGGGAAGAAACCGAAGCAAGAAAGGATACAGCCATGGGTAGGAGAATGGACATACGGAGGAAGGGTATTGTAGATACAATTCTAATAGGTGATACTGGTGGTAGAACATCTGGGCCTAATCGAGTAAAGAATGTGAGCAAAGCCAAACACCAAGAATTAAGATGTTTGTACACCAATACGAGGAGCCTAGGCAACAAAATGGAGGCACTAGTGTTCCTGGTGGAGGAAGTGAAACCGGATATTATAGGGATAACAGAAACATGATGGAATAGTAGTCATGACTGGAGTACAAGTATTGAAGGCTATGTGCTGTTTAGGAAAGACAGAAATAAAGGCAAAGGTGGTGGAGTAACACTGTATATCAATGATGAGGTAGACTGTAAAGAAATAAGAAGAGACGGAATGGATAAGACAGAGTCTGTCTGGGAAAAAATCACATTGGGGAAGAAAGCTGCTATAGCCTCCCCTGAGGGCTTATTGAGGTCAGAACATGTAGGGATAAAGTTAGAAAGGCCAAAAGCCATGTAGAGTTTTCCCTTGCAAAGGGAATTAAAACCTATAGAGGTTCTATAGACATATAAATAAGAAGAAAACAAAGAAAGAAGAAATGGGACCGCTAAACACTGAGGATGGAGTGGAGGTTAAGGATAATCTAGGCATGGCCCAATATCTAAACAAATACTTTACCTCAGTCTTTAATGAGGCTAATGGGGATCTTAGGGATAATGGTAGAATGACAAATAGGAATGAGGATATGGAGGTAGATATTACCACATCCGAGGTAGAAGCCAAACTCAAACAGCTTATTGGGATGAATCAGGGGGCCCAGATAATCTTCATCCATAAATATTAAAGGAACTGGAACATGAAATTGTAAGCCTATTAGCAAGAATTTTTAATGAACTCAGGGGTTGTATCACATGACTGGAAAATGCTAACAAAATTCCTATCTTTAAGAAAGGGAAAAAGAGTGATCCGGGCAACTTCAGGCCCGTCAGTTTGACATCTGTAGTATGCAAGGTCTTGGAAAAAATTTTGAAGGAAAAAGTAGTCAAGGACATTGAGGTCAATGGTAATTGGGACAAAATACAACATGGTTTTACAAAAGGTATATCGTGTCAAACCAACCTGATCTCCTTCTTTGAAAATGTAACAGATTTTTTAGACAAAGGAAATGCAGTGGATCTAATTTACCTCAATTTCAGTAAAGCATTTGTTATGGTTCCACATGGGGAATTATTAGCTAAATTGGAAAAGATAGGGATCAATATGAAAATTGAAAGGTGGATAAGGAACTGGTTAAAGGGGAGACTACAACGGGTCATACTGAAAGGTGAATTATCAGGCTGGAGGGAGGTTACTAGTGGAGTTCCTCAGGGATCAGTTTTGGGACCAATCTTTTTATTACTGACCTTGGAACAAAAAGTGGGAATGTGCTAATAAAGTTTGTGGATGACACAAAGCTGGGAGGTATTTCCAATACAGAGAAGGACCAGGATATCATACAGTAATATCGGGATGACCTTGTAAACTGGAGTAATAGTAATAGGATGAAATTTAATAGTGAAAAGTGCAAGGTCATGCATTTAGGGATTAATACCAAGAACTATTTTTATAAGCTGGGGAGGCATCAGTTGGAATTAACAGAGAAGGAGAAGGACCTCGGAGTATTGGTTGATCACAGAATGACTATGAGCCGCCAATGTGATATGACTGCTGAAAAAAGCTAATGCGGTCTTGGGATGCATCAGACAAGGTATTTCCAGTAGAGATAAGAAGGTTAGTACCGTTATACAAGGCACTGGTGAGACCTCATCTGGAATACTGTGTGCAGTTCTGGTCTCCCATGTTTAAGAAGGATGAATTCAAACTGGAACAGGTTCAGAGAAGGCCTACTAGGATGATCCGAGGAATGGAAATCCTGTCATATGAAAGGAGACTGAAAGAGCTTGGCTTGTTTAGCCTAACCAAAAGAAGGCTGAGGGGAGATATGATTGCTCTCTATAAATATATCGGAGGAATAAACACCAGGGAGGGAGAGGAATTATTTAAGCTCAGTACCAATGTGGACACAAGAACAAATGGATATAAACTGGCTATCAGGAAGTTTAGACTTGAAATTAGACAAAGGTTTCTAACTATCAGAGGAGTGACGTTCTGGAACAGCCTTTCAAGGAAAGTAGTGGGGGCAAGAGACATATCTGGCTTCAAGACTATGCTTGATAAGTTTATGGAGGGGATGGTATAATGGGATAGCCTAATTTTGGCAATTAATTCGCCTTTGACTACTAGCAGTAAATATGTCCAGTGGCTTGTGATTGGATGCTAGATGGGGTGGGATCTGAGTTACTACAGAGATTTCTTTCCTGGGTGTTTGGCTGGTGAGTCTTGCCCACATGCTCAGGGTTTAGCTGATCACCACTTTTGGGGTCGGGAAGGAATTTTCCTCCGGGGCAGATTGGCAGAAGCCCTGGTGTGGGGGGGTTGCCTTCCTCTGCAGCATGGGACACGTGTCACTTGCTGAAAGATTATCTGCACCTTGAGGTCTTTAAACTATGATTGGAGGACTTCAGTGGCTCAGACACAGGTTTGATACAGGAGTTGGTGGGTGAGATTCTATGGCCTGCATTGTGCAGGAGGTCAGACTAGATAATCATAATGGTCGCTTCTGATTCTATTCAGTTTATGATTCTATTCAGTCGTGACCCTCTAGGATTCTAAGACCCAAAAGTGCATACAACTGAATTAGGGGAGACTGTCAGTTTTTTCCCCAAGTAGATGTCAGCATTCAAAATTAAACTTTTACTTCAAAGGCCTTGTCTATGGACACTGTAAAAATGCAAACTAAAATGGTTCCTAACAAGAACTGACCAGCCTCTGTGGAGGGAAGCAATTCTTAAACAACAGACTATATTCTCAGAAGCAATAGTTTAAAAGCCACCCAAAAATAAAAAATTAATTAGGATTTAGCAAGGAAAAAAACATGGATCTTCTCATTCACATCTTCAGTCTGCTCCTTGCTCCAATCCTGCAACAAACTTTCCATGGAGTCCAAACCAGAAAAATAAGATGGATGCCTTGAAACAGATGACTAGCCCTCCCCCACAGGGGCCAGGGAAGATCTATGCAGAAGGAACACCCCCATTTTAATAGGTAAAAACAACATAAATGGTTGCCAAAGAGTTAATCTGAAGATGTTTCAGGTGTCACCTGAAGTTGTTAATTTATGGAATAACTGCCCATCTCCATCTACAGGATGTATGTTTGATAATATTAGAATGTAGCCATTCTTGTGAGGCAGGAAAAAATGTCTTGGGAAAAACAGGAGAGAAAACAACAGCAGTTCCCAACTTTTTCCAAACAAAGCTCTTGGATGTGCTTTTCAGGGCCCACCACTGCTCAATTAGTTGAGGTCTAACCTGTAATAAAGCCGAACCCTGATTGCAAGTCTTTAGAGCAGCCCCTCTTCCATCACAGGTTATATGAGTGTGAATAATTGAATGGCAAGTGAGTAACAGTGATACAACAGAGCCTCAATAAGGATGGCAAGTCACAGGAGCCTGACATACCAGTAGCAGAACTAGCATATCTAGGCCTAGGAGACACAAGTACAAAGGAAAGGTAGGGGAGACTGTTCACATATAAAGCCTGCATTGTAGATGCTAATATAAAGCACATGCTAGAGTTGTTACTCATTGCAGCTGTATGAAAGCTAATGACATGAAACAGCCACAGTGCCTCTCCACTGACCTCCTGTCTTTTTAATTGGCAGAACTAAATCAATTTCTCTCTTAATTATGTGTCAGGTATGAGATGTGGCTTTTCATTTGCTTAAATTTCTAATGATTGGAGCTGCAGTGACTGGTGACTCAGAGATTTAAGCATAAAGAAATAGCACTCTTACCTGCTCATCCATTTTAACAGCTCCTTTGACAAAAGGAGTATTCATCTGCTTATTGAGAGATGCAATCCTAAAGTCTCTGAAATGCATTGGTAGTGAAGACTGGTTGCGAATGATCAGAGGGAAACATAAGGTTTCTCTAGATCAGGAAAATGGACCCAGGTGGATTATCTGACTCTGATCACCTTTCCTAGTCCTAGGCAAAGGAGGGGCAGAGGGAGATAATCTCCATCTCTGGGGTTCCTTGGACAGCTATAGCTCAAGAGCCTCATTTTCCACACATGCAATCTAAAGTTATAGGGGGGATCTGCGTATCAACCTTTCTTAAAGTTGACTAGCACTTCTCATTATAGCTCCACATTTCCACTCCTTTCCCTTTACCTACTTCAAGTGTTTGAGCTGAAATTTTCCACGCTTGTTGTCTTCTTCCAGCTAACTTTAAAGTTTCAGGACCAAGGGTTTAGCCCTTTATAAAAACAAGAGAAAATAGTGTGGTCTCTGTTATCCCATTTTTATGACTTTAAAAAAAAAATTAAGAGCTCTAGCATCCTAGTAGTTTGCAGTAAAAACTTGTAATTTGGAAGAGGGATAAGTCTGGGGGTCAAGAACAACAGTGTTGCCAACATCCACTTGCCTAGAGCCCCTGTGAACGCTACGCAAGCTGCTTGGGGTGGGTGAAGAGCTCAGAGGGTAACTCCTATAATATAGCAGGACCTGGTGGCCAATAAGAACTGATTGCTGTGGATGGCAGCTAAGAGCAGGATGTCAGGTGCATGTAGCATTATAAAGAAACTCATTTTCCACATTCACAAGGAGAACAGGTGCTAAACACCACATTCATTACAGTATTGTGAGTAGCATCACAATTTCTGGTCAATTTTGAGGTGGGATCTCCAAGAAAATACAGGCAGCTCAGTAATGTTGTGAGTTCCCTGTAGTTTCCTGCTTCGGACACAGGCAACTGTGCTGCTTGTTCTGCAGGCTATAGTAACTGCCTGCAGTACTGGGGCACAGTTTTTGGAGCAGGTGCAGCAGAGCAGAGCTGGCTTTGGCTCACAGCATGGTAATAGTGCAGTGGATGCACGCACACGCCACCCCCACACCGCAATGCACACACAGAGTAGTGCAGAAAAAATAAGTTAAGCCTATGGGAAGCCTCCTCCTCCTCCTAGCTGGACGTGGGGCAACTACTGGAGCTTGGCAGGGGACTGAGGGAGCAGGAGGCTACAGGAGCCTCTTGGAGGAGCAGGGGTTGCCAGTGGGGAGTGTGGAGGGCTCTGGGCATTGGGGGGGAGGAGTGACCTGCATTTGTATGCACATTTTGTATGTGTTTAGGTTGCATTTTCTTTACACATTGGGAGCGGGTGGATGAGATTGAAAAACAAAAACAGAAGATATCCCAAAAATGTGTTTGTAAAAGATTGTGATGCTTTGATTTCCAACTGATTTTTATTTAAAAAAAAATTCTATTGTGTTGACAATCCTGGAAATGTTCTGTCATCTCTATGAAAATACATCCCAGTTTGACCAATTCATAAGCCACAGAAGTCACCATTTGCACTGTGCAGTAGAACTTAGACACCTGCTCTTAAAAATCTCTGAATATTGCGCCTGCACAGAATATAGTTCCTGGTTCTACTGATTCTCCTGCAGCAGAAGCAGCTATACAAGTCACACCAAAAATATCTTGTGGCCTAGGGTCCTGTAGACTCTGAGTTTAAGTCTAATTTGTATATGAGTGATGTTAAAATATACATTTCACAACCCTTTTTGAGAAAGGTGTCTTACTCCTTCTCTACCAGAGACACAAAACTCAGCATTTTACATATGCCACAACAGAGGTTGAATAAGGTCACTTCTGGAAGAGCTGGAATAAAACTTTGGGTTTTAATTTGTTAATTAAACCCAGTTCTCATCCACACAGTCTCTTAAAAAGAGCCTGCAAAAGCTGTCTGCTTGGCTAGGCTGTCTGTAAAGTGGGGCCACTCATGCATATGTATTTTACTATTTCAGAGTGTTATGTGGAACTTTTTGTGCCTGATTGGGATAACAGCCTATTGCTGCTGCCTGTTGATGTCCTTCCATTAAAGGAATAGAAGTCTGATATTCAAACTGTGGTGATGTTATACCAATTATATTAGACCAGTAAAAAAAACCAGCAGGATCTTTTTAAAGGGGACAAGACAAAGATGCCACATTTATTATGATAACAATTTATGACTAATAACTAATATCTTAATTCTTATACACACACATTATACCTATTACCTATACACACACACACACACACACACACATTCACATTATACCTCCTATTACCTATACACACACGCACATTCACATTATACCTAATACCTATATACACACACACACACACACACATATTCATCAGGTGTTCTGCAGCTGCTGCATAGTTACCAGTCCTGAAGATAGCTTAAGTTCATGGCTTGATTTTGCAGCTTGGGTTCGTAGCTTGTGGCAGCTAACTGGCCAGGAAAGCTGGGCACAAGGACAAGCTGGATCTCTGTTGGGCAGGCACTGATGTCCTTCCATGTTGGCAGCAGAATGTTACCCAGAGTTCTCTCATCTCACCCTTCTTTTTATAGGCTTTTAGTTTGGATTCAAAGTCTATAGGTCTTGCTGTGTCACGCTGCCTCTGGGTTTAGATTGATCACCCATCAATTGCAGGCGTGACTTTCAGCCTTGAACCTGGCTTTGATCTTCCTTCTGTTGTTCTGTTGTTCTTTTCTTTTTAGGGTGGATGCTTCTTACTTTGTTTAGGGGTGTTGTCTAGGTCTTCAGCCGTTGGTATTTGAACTTTGTCTCATCAGGACAGGCTGGGGCTGGAGGTTGATTCCATCATTCATACATACCTCATTCACACATCTAAACTAAACTAATAAGATTACAGCAGGGTTTGCAAAAATGAAGGTTGGAGGAAGCTTTTACAAAATGGAGTGAGTGTTTTAAAATGGGGTTTGAATTACAATATGGAACAGAAGTTACAGTGTAGGCAAGTGTAGTGAACGGTGAACAGAAGTTACATTAATAAAATGAACAATTAAAAACCATTTCATTTATCAGTTCTACAGTGATGACCAATGTGCAATGGTAATACCTCACATAATAGAATTTTATTCTTTTTAAACAGGAAGTTACATATGAAAATAGCTACAATAGTAGAATACTAAGGTTGCAAAATCAAGCACTAGTTAGAGAATACCAGAATTAAGTTTACTCATGCAACCTTAATTCTGCACCCTTGTGCACATGCATTATGAGAGTCTAATTACATGATCAAACACTATTTTTTCTGGCATGACCCCACCTCACTCTCAGAAAAACAGGCTTCAAAGTCACAAAAAGGCATAATCAGACCTCCAAAGAAGTTTCTGGCTCCTAGGCCTATGCTCAGTTACCGCTTATATGTGGTAGCACTTAGGAGACCCAACTCACTAGGCACTGTACAAACATGGAGCTGTGACACAGTTGCTGCTCCAAGGAGCTTACAATGTAAATAGACAGAGGGGTAGGACTGGAAGTCACAGAGAGGTCAAGTGAGTCACTCAAGGCTACCCAGCAGGCAGATGCTAGAATATGGGTCTCCTGAGTTCCAGCCCAGTGCCCTATCCACTAACCCATGCTGCAGCTCATCAGAAATTAGAGATTTGGTATACGACAGTATTCTAAAGTAATGGCCACATAAAAACATTACAGCTAACCATGAGTCTTCTGAAGTGATTTAGACCATTACTGCAAAATACTATTGTATTTACTGAGGTCTTTCCATTAAGGCCAGGATTCTTCCAAACCCAATGGTAAAGTAAGCCAGAATTGCTGGGGAGTTAAGAGGGCCTGGGTTCATACACTTTTTATGTATCAATGGGTTTCAAATCCTTTAAAAGGAGCATAACATCCTTTTTGAGCATCTAAATCACCCAAGAGGAGGAATGAGGAAGATTAAAAAAAAAACCCCAGCCCTGACAGGGATCAGTAGTGATACATTAGCACTGATACTCCGGCAGCAGTCTGAATAGGAGACACATTAAGAACACATCGCTAGAGATGATTTAAGAATGCCACATTATAGGATCCAGCTATCCATAAAGCACCATTTTCTGAAATATTAATATTTAATTACAGAGGTGGCAGCAAGCTGCAGGGTTTTTTATGTGCGCCCTGAGCTACAGATATATTGGAGATAATATGAAAGCTTGTACCTGTATAAACTAATAGCAGCAAAGTAGAGCAGGGGGAAGGGAAAAAAAGACAGACCTCAAACTGTGCATAGGGGTGCTGGTAATTGGAAGAGTCAATGACTATATGATTCAAGAAAATAGCTTCCCTTGAGAAGGAGACTGATTGTCCTGCATTTATACAGCAGCTAACCAACACTAAGCAGGCTTTCCTTTGCATACTATTGGTGCCAGCCCAATGAGGCAGAAAATTGCATCATGTCATTTAATTTCCCAATCTTTGTTTTCATTGTATTAATCTTTTAGCTTTGCTTCACTTTATAATTTAAAGGCTCAGCAAGAAGCAAACCAAATGGAAATTCAGCTTACTTTCATGTCTAGCTGATTGTGTTCTGTGCAGTTTCGAAAAGTTTAATTCTTCATAATCCCACCCATGAATAATAATCATCTGTTTTTGTATGCAGACATATTAGTGTTTATTAAAGACTGCCTTAAAAATTCTTGGGAATGTGCCCAAAAGTCAGTCACCAAAACATGATTAACAAATAGGTTACAGGAAGAAAGCAGATAGTTTAAAAACAGAATTACATGCCCTGTTGTTAGAGGAGAAAAAGAGTTTCAGAACTCTGCAAACTGATAACCAGGCTAATTATTTTAAAGTTTTAAAATTCTAAAACTAAATGGATAGACCGAGGGCTAAGGGTTATGGAGGAAATGGTTCTTTTGGAAGCAGCACTGCATATTCTGAAGCTGTCACTGAAAATCACACTTATGCTCTAGGTGTTATTAACCAACTGAGATTGGGGCCCACTTTTGCTAGCCACTATTCAAACAGACAGTAAGGTCTGGCTACACTGCAGCTGGGAGATGTAATTTCCAGCTCAGGCAGATGTACAGATGTTAATTTTGATTAAGTGAACATGATAAAAATAGCAGAGTAGCTTTTGTGGCACAGATGGCGGCACAGAGTAGTGGCCTCAGGTACAGTCCCATTCAAGAATCATAGGACTGGAAGGGAGCTCAAGAGGTCATCTAGTCCAGTCCCCTGCACTCAAGGCAGAGCTAAGTATCGAGACCAGTGGTCTCCAACCTTTTTCATCTGGCAGAAGCCAGACAACGAGCCATGGAGGACCATGGCAGCGGACGAGCATCCTCCGAAATTCCACCAACAAGCGGCAACGTCAATAGGCGTCGCTGCTGAAATGCCACCGACAAGCAGCAGCATCCTGAGGCGTTGCCACCGAAATACCGCCAAAAATGGGCAGCATTTCAGTGGCGACACCTCTGTATGATGCAGCTTGTTGGCGGCATTTCGGCAGATGCTTATCCGCCGGCCAGTACACGGGCGCACTTAGATGCCCCTGCAGGCTCCATGGCACCCGTGGACACTGCGTTGGGAACCTCTGATCTAGACCATCCCTGACAGGTGTTTGTCTAACCTACTCTTAAAAATCTCCAATGATGGAGATTCCACAACCTCCTTAGGGAATTTATTCCAGTGCTTAACCACCCTGACAGGAAGTTTTTTCCTAATGTCCAGCCTAAACCTCCCTTGCTGCAATTTAAGCCCATTGCTTCTTGTCCTATCCTTAGTGGTTAAGAACAATTTTTCTCCTTCCTCCTTGTAACAACCTTTTATGTACTTGAAAACTGTTATCATGTCCCCTCTCAGTCTTCTCTTCTCTAGACTAAACAAACCCAGTTTTTTCAATCTTCCCTCATAGGTCATGTTTTCTAGACCTTTAACCATTTGTGTTGCTCTCCTCTGGACTTTATCCAATTTGTTCACATCTTTCCTGAAATGTGGCACCCAGAACTGGACACAATACTCCAGTTGAGGCCTAATCAGCGTGGGTTAGAGCAGAAGAATTACTTCTCGTGTCTTGCTTACAACACTCGTGCTAATACATCCCAGAATGATGTTGCTTTTTTGGCAACAGTGTTACACTGTTGACTCATATTAAGCTTGTGATTCACTATAACCCCCAGATCTCTTTCCACAGTACTTCTTCCTAAGCAATCATTTCCCATTTTGTATATGTGTGGCTGAATGCTCCTTCCTAAGTGGAGTATTTTGCATTGGTCCTTACTGAATTTCATCCTGTTTACTTCAGACCATTTCTCCAGTTTGTCCAGGTCATTTTGAATTTTAATCCTGTTCTCCAAAGCACCTGCAAACTCTCGCAGCTTGGTATTGTCTATAGACTTTATAAGTGAACTCTCTATGCCATTATCTAAATTGTTGATGAAGATATTAAACGGAACTGGACCCAGAACTGATCCCTGTGGGATCCCACTCAACATGCCCTTCTAGCATGACTGTGAACCATGGATAAGTATTCTCTGGGGAAGGTTTTCTAACTAGTTCTGCACCCACCTTATAGTAGCTCCATCTAGGTTGTATTTCATTAATTTGTTTATGAGAAAGTCATGTGAGATAGTATCAAAAGCCTTATTGAAGTCAAATACCAAACATTTAGGTAACTACTCATTTTAAGTAAACTCAGGCTTAATCCAGTGATTTAAATTTTAAACAGAAAAAAAATGTTCCCCTCCTACTCTAGAGTCTCTATGAGCCCATTTAAATAAGCCTGAAAGCACTCTGATGCTCTCATGCAACCCTTCTGCCAGGTGAAGCCGGCAGCGACCAGGGCAGGTTCAATATCTAGGGGTCCCTTTTCAACAATACAGCACAGAAACATCTAAAGCCCCCACCTAGTATCCTGGGAAAATTACACACCACTCCTGGGTGCCTCTGAGAGGTAATACTTCCTCACTCACAAGCATAGAGTCAGAGTGTAGAAAAGAAATGTTTAATGAAAGGACGGAAGTCACCCAACATTAATTAGGGAAAATGCCACAAACAGGACTCATAATCATAATCTGTGCGCAGCACACGCTCCCCAGAGTTAGGGAGGCAGTGTCTTCTGCCTCATGTTTTTGAGTTTTACAACCAAAAGTTCCTTTTGCCCTTCTCTGCTCCCTCACCATACCCCACTCACTGTGGTTGATCTTGGTCAGTGAGGACCCAGGGTTCAGAGGTGTATCTGTGTGAGTTCACCTCCCATCCATGGAAGAAGGCATCTTGCTTGCTCTGCCATCTGAGCATTTGCTTTGGCTGGCTGGCCCACCTGACACTATCCCTCTCCACTGGCCACCCTGGCAGCCACAATTCTGTTATGCTCGCCACCTTGCCAGCTGCCTGCTCACAGCTCTGCCAGCTGTCCTTGCCAGCCATTTGTCAGTCACCTTCTACTGCCACCTGCCCCTCTGCTGTGATCTTTGCCAGTCAGACTCTTGAGGCTCCATGCAGCTCTTAGTGATTGTCAGCTCTTAGTAAGCACTTGACAAAAAACTCCTAATGGAGCCTACCTAACTCTATCTTTGAACAATGGGGAGGGCCAGGTTACATCAGACTAGGCACCCTTAGGCAGAGTCCACATCTCTGGCACAGACACTTGCCCCCACCTGCCTTACTTTCACGAGGATCTGGCATTCGAGCCTCTGGCTTAGCAAGTTCCTTTCAACTGAGGGTGACCAGTTCTGCTCCTCTTTACTCGTACAATAAAGATAACAACCTTGATAACATTTCACTACCCCTGCATTCAATACCAAAGTGATTTGTAACCCAACACCAGCCAAAGCTGATCACTGTGAGCAACACAACTTCTGTCTGCTGAGTAGCCCGGCAGAGTAGGTGTATTCATATAAATATAGTTTGCTTCTGAAGTCTCTCCCTCTCCCTAGCTAGTTGTCAGGGGAGAGCTCATTCAGACCCTGCTTCCACTCAAAAAACCTGACACCCTTCATCATAAATTCAAACATCCCAGGAGCTCATTCAAACCAATAAAATCCTCAGAACTTTTGAGCCCTCTAACTTTGGTAAATCTGCCAAATCTGCTTCCATACATCAAGCATGAAGTGCTTTATAGTAATATAAAGAATTGGAATTAAATACATTTTAGATTTGGGCTACTCACATGTCAAGAAACAAAACCCATTTCTACCAGCTTGTAAATTCATACAATAGATCAGGGGTTGGCAACCTTTCATAAATTGTGTGCCAAGTCTTCATTTATTCACTGTAATTTAAGGTTTTGCTTGCCAGTAATACATTTTACATTTACAGGAGTCGGCGAATGGAACCCCAGACTGGCAGCCGTTCTGGGGTTCTGTCTGCCTGCTGCTGTCAGCCGGGGCCCCAGCCATTGGCTCCACTCAGCCTTCTGCCAGCCTGGGGTTCCATCCATCCAGGCTGGCAGCACGCTGAGCAGGGCTGACAGCCAGGAGCCCAGGCTGGCAGCAGCATGCCAGTGTAAATCAGCTCGTGTGCTGCCTTTGTCACGTGTGCCATAGGTTGCCGACCCCTGCAATAGATGGACATCTGTTATATAATGTGTCATGGTATAAATTTAAAGAGCTTTTTTCATAAGAGTAGAGGTGCTTCTGGAAGTTAATTACTTGTATTTTGTGCAAACTAACACACAGTCTTCTTAGCCAGTAGGTGGCATGAATACTCTTCTGATATTTAATCACAGAGCTAATAGAGATAATTGGGAATATGCATCAAGGCAACCAAATTATAAATGACATTTATGAGTCTTCAAGTTAGTATTTAAGTTTGCTGTTTTAGGAAATTTCCCAATTTTCTTAATGGACATTATGTTCATTGCAAGTATTTTTTGCAAGTTCAATTTCTTTTTCCTAAATTAATAGCACTTGTCTTTAATACTGTGATTTACCACTTTATGGTAATGTGGCAAAGATATAGAACTTACTTTAAAAAGCAAGGTCTATATTTTTGAGAAGAAAAGAAATATTTCAATGAAAACATGGAAGTCAAGAGAGTAATTTGGCAATCAGTATATTGGATCAAATTTACCTTTTTTTTTCCAAAAAATCCGGGCATATTTTTATAACTTTATTTGATACCATCCAACTAGTGTTGGTTCTCCTTTTGTATTTTAAATCGGGGGGGGGGTAATAGTCACACCCCATCATTGCCTGAAGAACATGGATTCACTACTGAATACATTGGCAAATATAGATAAAAGTATTAATGATTTGGAATGGGCAGTTCAGATAATTTTTGTCTTCATTATTGTCATCCTGAGAGAAGGAGCAAAACATACAGTTCCAGGATCCTTGACTCCTGTTGGAAGAGGCAACCATCTTTTGGTATTGCCCCACCAGTGGTTAGTCTCACTTTTTTAAATTAATTTGATCAACAGGATGTCTCATCTTAGGTGCAGGAAAAGCTTGGGCACTTTTAAGAGCAGGAACCACGGGATCAGGGTGGGGAGAAATAATGGCCAGTAAGCTTCTCTGTTCTTTTTGCTATACTTCTGAATAATCAAGAATTAATCCCAAATTCCTTGCCCACTTGTTCTAAACCACTAAACCCACTAAACCTGAAGAGATTCCCTTTTTTGCACATGTTGCTGATAAACATTGCCAGAAGTGACAAAAATATTTTCAAATATAGTACATTATTGAAAGTAAAGCACAAGAATTAACATAGTAGGTGGGATCCATTGTCCATTTATTATGGCATCCCATCTTAGATAATAACCACGAGTCGATTTTTAGGAAGAAGGTGCAAGAAATCTCATAGCAGGGAATTATGGAATAACCTCCCATGGGGAAGTCTCTCTTCCTAAACTCATCAGTTAGTGGTTGGCTTATACCCTGAAGCACAAAAATGGCTAGATGATCAACAGTTGAATGTAACCATTAATGTTTCATTATCCAGAAAATGTCCTTGTTAGAATCCTGCTAAGATCAGGGTTTCTTGTGTCAATGGGTCCCACACTGCATAAACAACAGATTATGTTAATGTGAACTAGGTACCTTTTAGAGCACACCACCATGGGGCAGTTAGAGCACGACACATTAGATCACTCTGCAAATCACACACCCCTAAAGTGCTTTGCTGTGCAGACAAGCCTTTAGTATCTTTTTGTTCTTGAATCATCATCAGAAAAGATTTACCACCTTCTCTGTACCATTCGTATTGTGCATACCTCCAGTATGTCTCCTCTTAAATTCTGATCCTGCAAAGATTTACAGTACGTAAGCATGTGTCAGTAGTCTCATTCAGCTCACTTGGCTCTATACAGGTATCAGGGTCCATCTGCAGAGATCCATTTGCAGAATCTGACCTCAAGTGATTAGCAATCATAGTTCAGAGTAACATTAACTTCTTGGATTGCTCAGAAATGAGCTACAAAAATAAATAATTTAATGCATTTGGAACATGATAGAAGATATTTTGTAGAATTTTGGCAATACATACTATATATGATAAATGGATTATCATAGGAGCCATTATAAAATATTTACCATGCACTTTGGCTGTTCCATGTAACTGGACAAGAAACAATACTAAAGCAAATAAAAAAAAGTCATAAAATATGCAGAAGTCTTCAATAAGTATATATAAAAAAGAGATGTATAGTGTTTTATTTATTTTAAAATTGTGCACAATATATTAACCCCATCCATTATAAACTACATGTAGGTATAAATATCATAGAATAGTTTAATAGTCTGTTTATTATAAAAAGCACAACACATGAAAGGATCCTGTTAGGAAAAACTTTTTTAAAATTCTTTACTTCTCATTAACACAATTACAACTGGAAATAACTAATGCATTTTTCACTATTTACACTTCGCTGCTAGTTTTTTTTTTTTCATTCAACACAGCTTGGACAATGAAAATTGTATGCTTGGACTACTCAGTTTCACCTTTGTCTGTACAATACTCAGTTTTCGTGAATTAACAAAGTTATAAGGGAGTGTTGATATTAGCAGAAAAAGATTTCCAGGGAACTAAAATCATGAAAACATTTGTAACTTATAAAATTGTAGGAGATTTTCTCTTTCCAATTGTACAAAGAAAGAGGTTAGGAAGGTTTAGAAAGAGATAAGAAATTCCATCTCTCACTTGGACTACAATTGAGTTTCTTTATTTTTTTGTTTGGGTTGCTTTGTTTTGCTTTTGTGTTTCCAACTAAAAAAGTTGGAAAGAAAATGAGGGTTTCTTAATCTAATTCATTTTCCTACTACCTCCTCGATTAACAAGAAATAGATTTTAAAGCTAATAGTAATCAAACTAGTGTTTTGGCATTTTCTATACTTTCACCAATGGGGGATACATATTTGGACTTGAGAGATTTGGATTGTTTCGTTTCTAAAATGTTTGCAAAACTCTTGGAATTCTTTTGGGGTTTTTTGTACTTCTCTTCCTTAAATATAAAACAGGATAAAATATTGTCCAGATATAAAATATAAAATACTTTAACAGAACAGTTATTAATTCAGGGCAGCAGCAACTATATTTCTCCTCAGTGGTCCAAAAAGGGCACCCACTCTCAGGCTTCCAGCTACCCAGCCATTGCCTTTCTTCGATGGAGACCCACATCTCTGATCTGGGTATTTCCAGGCTGCACAGCTCCCTGCCTTTACTATGTTATTCCCAGCAAAGACAGACTGCCCAAATGTACCTCATTGTTTTCTTTTTATAGATGGTTAACAGGTGTGATTGCTAGTTATAGATTACCCATACTGCACTTCTTATGCAACCCCCCCCACCTGGTGTTTCCTAGGGAATCTACTTCACATGTATTGTTCCAAAAAAACCTTAAAGTTCCTAATGCCTTCCAAAGATTGCATCAATCTTCTTTTCCTGCTAAAGAAGTTCCCTTTAATCTCAGAATAGTACAAAAACATTTAATTTTTAAGACAATGAACTCCAAACATGCTACACTTAATTCAATAAAGTTTAAGTTAATTCAAGGAAATTCATTCAGGATATTGCAGGTTCCTGTCCATCTGTCATAGGGTGTTCAACTATGTTCCTTCTAGTAAAATATAAAAGCCTGACCCAAAACCCATTGACTTTGATGAGCATTGGGTCAGGCCTTGAGAGTATCAGATTTACTGAGGCCTTGAGAGTATCAGAGAAAGCAATTGATCTGTGGTAGATCCATGTGGAGGTGCATGGAGGTCAGGGCTATCTGCATTGAAGGGCCCTGTACTCCTGCAGTGGCTCTGGCTCCTGGCAGTGCCTTGGTAGAATGGTTACCATGGAGCCATGTTGCCAGGGTCCCCCACTGACTGTGGCTTGCCTCAGGAACAAGAAAAGGATGCATACACAAAAAAATGAAGACAGCCTAGCACTATATTACCTTTTACTGATATCTTCAGCAGGGCTGGATAGGAGACTGTCTACCCCTAATTTCTCCTCCCAGAGTGGAGTCTTCACTGCACAGATAAGGCTCTACAAGACTGGGGGAGGGGGAGAGGAATGTCATGGATATGTCAGAGCTCCTCTTCCACACAGAAGTGCGTTGATTCATGCCTAACTCAAAGAGGGCATGATTTGGGTCCTTATTTTGAATTCTGCACATATACTGAGATTTTATTAACTGGTCAGAGATTTTCAACACTTAGCCTAATAACAATCTTAAAAGGTCATTTATTCACCTTTAGCGAACACAGCAAGCTGATAATTCTCTGAAAGTATTGGAGGAGATACAGGGACACACGCTACCCTCAGTCTTTGTAGAGAATGATCATGTATGTCGAGGGAGGTGGGCAATAGCACCAAAACTAAGGAAATTCTGTAGAAAAAAAGTCATTCAATTAAAATAATCATAGTGGAGTATTCAAGACAAGATAGTCATACGCTTGATTACCCTGCTGGAACTCTTGGTTGATACTTCTAGCATAGAACAGTATGCATTACAAACATGCAATACAAATCCTGTGCCCACGTTGCTCTATCAGGAGCTCTGAGACCAGCCAGAGATCTGCAACTATTGCCATTTTTTGTATTAAAGTAGCACCTAATAGGATAAGCTGAAATTGAGGCATTATTGTGCTAGTCACTGTACATACATAGGGTATATCTGCACTTAGAGCTGGGTATGTGATTCCCAGCTTGAGAAAACAGACTTACAACCATCTGTGATTGTGCTAGTGCACTAAAAAGAGAGTGTAGCCATAATGGCACAAGCAGCAGGAGAGGCTAGCTGTCCTGAGTACATATCTAGCATCTTGGACAGCATCATCCATTAGGCCTTCCCACCATGGCTACACTACTTCGATCAGAGCTAATGTGGGTATGTCTCCTCGGGCTGGGAACCACACCCTCATCTCCAAGTGTAGATATACCTACTGTGAGAGAGCATCCCTACCTGAAAGCCTTACAACCTAAATAGACCAGACAGAATGGGAGAAATTAACTATTATAATCTCCATTTTACAGAAGGGAAAGGCAGAAAGATTCAGCGTCTTGCCCAAGGTCACACAAATAGTCTGTGCCAGAGCCAGGAATTGGACTCAGATCTTGAGTCTCAGTTCAGTGCCTTAACCGCAACCAATTTCCTCTCTAGGTTACACGGATCCTGCTGAAGTGTGCTCATGCAATCCCTTAACTCCCCCACCCTTTCTGGGGCAGATCCCCTGTGTAAAGATGTCACAGAAGGCACAACTTGCACTAAAGGGAGTGATCAGGTGAAAGATCCTCCACCCATGACAATCAATGAGGATGCATCTATCTTCTCTGAAGGGTGTACCATCCTTTCCAGCAGTTTGGAAATTTAAGTTTGTGATTTGTCCCTTAGGGAGGGCCAAATGTTGTATTTCATCCTTGTATTGCACTTCCATTGATATCTGAATGTGCATCAATGAAGTGCACTGCCCTTAGACTTTCCAGCATATTTCACCAGGTGCCAGGCCAGAGTAGGGTGACCAGACAGCAAGTGTGAAAAATCGGGACATGGGCTGGGGGTAATAGGCACCTATATAAGAGAAAGCCCCAAATATAGGGACTGTCCCTATAAAATCGGGACATCTGGTCACCCTAGGCCAGAGGATCACGTCTATCTTGCAATCAAGGAAGAAGCAGAAAGTGGTACATTGGGCTGAAAGAAGATTAACATGTCAAGTTTGCATTTAAAGTTAAATTGGGAAAGACAGCAAATGATAAACAATGCAATCAGATAAAGATCTTAGTGTAGATATTTTAAATACTAACACAGCTAATAAATGCAAATGAAGGTCAGTGTAGATAAGCACGGAATTAAGAGTCTGAAAGCAAAGAATAAAAAGGAGGGACTACCTGCTTAGTGGAAATCAACTGCGCTAAAATGTCCAAGGATGAGATCTGGGAATTATGATAGAAGAAATCCCTGAAGCCTTCTGCTTCAGTGAGAACCTGATGGAAATAAACAAGAGGATAGATAATTGGAAACCACAAGAATATACTGTTCGATATGCATCTCAACTCCTACATGCCACAAGAGGCCTCAACAGTGGTTCCCTTAACTCACCGAACAATATTGTTAATCTATCCAGCTATACTCTTAGCCCAACAGAAGAGTCTGTCCTATCTTGGAGCCTCTCCTTCTGCTCCACCACCCCCACAAATATGATACAGTTCTGCAGTGACCTGGAATTCTACTTTTGACATCTCCAACTCAAGGAATATTTCGAACACAACCCTGAACAGCACACTAACCTACATGAAGCTTCCTACCAACACTACAAAAAGAAGGATTCTGCATGGACTTGTCCTGAAGGTCAAAAAAACAGATTGGACTTCTCTATAGAGTGCTTCCACAGATGTGCATGAGCTGAAATTTTGGAAAAGCAGCATCACTTGTCCCATAACCTCAGCCGTGTAGAACACAATGCCATCTACAGCCTCGGAAACAACTCTGACATCATAACAAAAAAGGCTGACAAACGAGGTGCTGTAGTCATCATGAATAGGTAGGAATATGAACAAAAGGCTGCTAGACAACTTTCTGACACCACATTCTACGGACCATTGTCCTCTGATCCCATTTAGGGTTACCAAAAGAAACTACACCATCTGCTCAAGAAACTCCATAAAAAAGCACAGGAACAAAACTACACTGACACACCCCTAGAGCCCTGACCAGGGTATTCTATCTGCTACCCAAAATCCATAAACCTGGGAATCCTAGACGCCTCATCATCTCAGGCATTGGCACCCTGACAGCAGGATTATCTGGCTATGTAGACTCTCTCCTCGGGCCTTATGCTACCAGCACTCCCAGCTATCTTTGAGACACCCCTGACTTCCTAAGGAAACTACAATTCTTTGGTGATCTTCCAGAAAACACCATCCTAGCCACTATGGATGTAGAAGCTCTGTACATGACTATTCCACACAAAGATGGTCTACAAGCCATCAGGAATAGCATCCCCAATACCATCACGGCAAACCTGGTGGCTGAACTTTGTGACTTTGTCCTCACCCACAACTATTTCACGTTTGGGGACAATGTATACCTTCAAACCAGTGGCACTGCTATGGGTACCCACATCACCAACATTTTTATGGCTGACTTAGAACAACGCTTCCTCAGCTCTTGTCCCCTTATACCCCTACTCTACTTGTGCTACATTGATGACATCTTCAACCCATGGGAAGGAGGTCCTTCAGGAATTCCACCAAGATTTCAACAATTTCCACCCCACCATCAACCTCAGCCTGGACCAGTCCACACAAGAGGTCCACTTGCTAGACACTAATAAGTGATGGTCACATAAACACCACCCTATACCGGAAACCTATTGACTGCTATACTTACCTAAATGCCTCCAGCTTTCATCCAGACCACATCACATGATCCATTGTCTACAGCCAAGCTCCAAGATGCAATCGCATTTGCTCCAATCCCTCAAACAGAGACAAACACCTACAGGATCTCTATAAAGCTTTCTCAAAACTACAATACCCACCTGGTGAAGTGAAGAAACAGATTGACAGAGCAAGACGGGTAACCAGAAGTCACCTACTACAGGACAGGCCCAACAAGGAAAATAACAGAACACCACTGGCCATCACGTACAGCCCCAGCTAAAACCTCTCCAGTGCATCATCAACGATCTACAACCTATCCTGAAGGACGATCCCTCACTCTCACAGACCTTGGGAGACAAGCCAGTCCTCACTTACAGACAGCCCCCCAACCTGAAGCAAATACTCACCAGCAACTACGCACCACACAACAAAAACACCAACCCTGGAACCAAACCCTGCAACAAACCCTGGTGCCAACTCTGTCCTCATATCTATTCAAGGGCCACGATCATAAGACCTAACCACATCAGCCACACCATCAGGGGCTCATTCACCTGCACATCTACCAATGTGATATATGCCATCATGTGCCAGCAATGCCCCTCTGCCATGTACATTGGCCAAACCAGACAGTCTCTACACAAAAGAATAAATGGACACAAATCTGACATCAGGAATCATAATATTCAAAAACCAGTAGGAGAACACTTCAGTCTCTCTGGTCATTCAATGACAGACCTAAAAGTGGCAATTCTTCAACATAAACTTCAGAAACAGACTCCAACTTGAAACTGAAGAACTGGAATTACTTTGCAAACTGAATACAATCAGATTAGGCATGAATAAAAAGACTGGGAGTGATTGGGTCATTACAAAACCTAAACCTAATTTCCCCAATATTAATTTCCCTCTACTGTTACTGACACCTTCTTGTCTACTGTCTGAAATGGGCCACTCTCATTACCACTTCAAAGTTATTTTTCCTCCATTGGTATCCTACTGTTAATTGAATTGTCTCATTACACTGACCTCACTCTTGGTAAGGCAACTCCCATCCTTTCATGTGTTTATACCTGCTCCTGTATTTTCCACTCCATGCATTTAATGAAGTGGGTTCTAGCCCATGAAAGCTTATGTCCAAATTAGCTTGTTTTTGCTGATACAGACTAACACGGCTACCACTCTGAAACCTGTATATATGTTAACTACATATCCAAAAAAGGCAGTTGTTAAGTTACTAGCAATGAACTATGAAGATTAGTGGATTACTTTAATATAAAACAACATATGGTACCAGGAATGAAGGAAGTGATAAAAAGAACTGGAAGAAGTATACAAACCAAAATAAGGTAAAAGTTGCTCAGAAGTGGAAAGCAAGTTACAATGAAATTAAATGGATCAATTAACAGTTCCCACATATCTAAAAACATTGAGAAATGCTGCCAAAAATTGACAAATATTTAAACAAGACTTTGATTTGTTTTTGAGGACATTGGGATCTATCTACTCATTTATCTATATAAGGAAGATGAACAAAAGATTGCCATCTTTTTGAATATTGCAGGCACTGAAGCAATTTCATTATATAATTTATTTGAGCTTAATATTAGAGCATGAGCTGACTATGAGTTTGTCTTAAAAAAATTGAGGAATATTGTGTACCAAAAAGAAATGAAACATTTGAAATGTTTCATTTTCACTAAAGAAATTAAATGGAGGAAGAGAATTTTGCATCATTATAACAGATCTAAAGACAAGAGGTCATATATGTAATTTCCAGTATCTATCCAAGTCAATGATAAGAGATCAATTTGTGATGAGAATAAATGCTTTCAGTGTAAGAAAAAGACTCTTAGAAGAGTCAGATCTAAATCTGGAAAAAGCAGTGAGAATTTGCCAAACTGCCCAACTTAATCAGCAATGATTGCTCATTTTAGAAAGAAGACAAACTGATGTGAATGTAGACTGTATAAGAAAAAGTTAAAAAAGCAAGTTCATGGAGAAAAACAGAGTGAAAGTATTAAAGTTAAAACATATTAGCACATGAAAGCATGTTCTAGGTGTGGAAATAGGCACCAGCCTACAGTCATACAGTCAATCCTGTTATATCTGCAAGAAACAACAATTCTGCAAAAGCTTGTAAACTGAGAAGTCTAGGAAAAATTTGGAAATATCACTTAGCTTAAAATTCATAAGTCTCAGAGAAGATGCCAAATAAGGAATACAGAGTTAACATTACACATGAAGAAAATTTGAGTATTTTGAAACAGTCACTCTACGAACTACAAGGAGGATTAGACAGAGACACTATCTACTAATGGAACATTTACTTCATATGTGGCAGATAAAAGGCACAAGCTAATTAATTTCAGAAGAAGTTATAAAATGTCTAAAAGTAAAACCTGTAGTACTAGAACAAATGTGTATTAATTTACAATCTTATAGGGGTAAAAAAATATCTGTTACGGATATTTGTGAATTACAGGTTGTAGTTAAAGATAATTTAGAAAACATAAGATTTTTAGTAGTTAAGGGACAACATATTTCTATTATAGGTGTAGAAACGTGTTTAGCACTAAATCTAATCCCATACAATTCAAACTATTCAGGATTCTGAAACACTGGGGAAAGAACATCCATTTACAGTTGTTTACTGGCAAATTGGATACCATATGTGATACAGCATGGCCAGAGGGCAGCAAAAGAGTATTAGCAGGGAGCCTTATTCCCTGCAAGGGGAGGAAGGTTTGTTATAGATTAACTAGAGCACCTGAAGCCAATTAGAGCACCTGAAGCCAATTAGAGCACCAGCAGTCAGTCATGTGATAACCCCCTCCCGCCCGCCCCCCCCCCCCCCCGCTTCAGTCAGACAGTGTGGGAGTTGGAGTAGGAAGGTTTGGTAGGAGTAGAGAGCAGTTTTGAAGAGAGATTACAAGGAAAGTTTGGCGGACTGCTGCGGTGGGCTGAGAAATCCAAAAAAAAAAACCCTAGGTAAGGGGCACCTGGCTTATGTAGAAGGAGGGCAAGAAGCCACTTCACAAGCTGAAGGGCAGGAGAGGGAAATAGCCTAGGGGAAGGAACTGCTAGTTCAAGTGGTTCATCACAAACCTCCAGGCCCCTGGGTTGGGACCTGGAGAAGAGGGTGGGCCTAGGTCCCTCCCTCTCCCCTCTCCTCCTCAAGGACAATAATGGGGTGACTAAAATACTGATTCAGAGGCAAGCAATGGTGCCCTGAACCTTCCCCAAAGAAGAGAAAGTGTGAGACCCAGCATAATGGTACAGGCAATTTGCCACAAATGTATAAAACAGAGTTAAATGAAACAAAGAAGCCAGTAATACTTGCAATTAGAAAAACAGTCAGCTTTAAGAAATAGAGTACAAAAGAAATTGGAAAGGTTAGTTAATTTAGATTTAATTAAAAGTATGGAAGGGTCATCTAGATGAGTGAATTCATTAGTACTAGAAAAGAAAGATGGATCTCTACTGTTATTTTTAACTTAAATAAGTATGTTAAAAAGGAACATTTTAAAATACATGTCAGGGAAGAAATATTTGTACAAATGTCAGCAAAATACTTTTCTTTATATTCTTCATTGCATTTTGGCAAATACCATTGGAGCAAGAAAGTCAATTGCTATGTATATTTAAACATACCTTTTGAATGTTACTGTTTTAAAAGATTACTCTTTGGATTATGTTCAGCTCCAAGGGTATTTTATAGAGCCATTCAAAAGATTTTTCTATACTATAGATGGCACGTGTACATAGATATAATAATATGGAGGATAACATGATAAGAAAAAAATATTATCTAGAGAAAAAAAAAGAAGGGTTGAAACTTAACAAAAAATAAATGTAAATGTAGAGGGCAAGAATTAACAGTTCGAGGAGAAAAACAGACCAGTCAGGGATTACAGATTGACCCGCAATGAATACAAGCTATTGGTAATATTCCCTACCCAGAAGATAAGGAGTCATTACAGACATTTTGGGGGATGGTTAATTTTGTAGGAAAATACATACCAAACCTAGCAGAAAACACAACAAATTTAAGGGCTTTACTTTGTAAAAATAATCAATGGAAATGGGACTGTCAACATCAACAAGAATTAAGTCAGCCTAAGCAGCTAATCAAGACAGCTCCATTATTAAAAGTACCTGATAGTAACAGACTTACAACATTGACTTCAGATGCACCCAAACAAGGCTTAGGAGCAGTTCTCTTACAAAAGTATGATGTTCTATGGAAACCAATTTTTTATACATCTAGAGCTGTGTCAAAAAACAGAAAGTCCTTGTATTCAAATAGAAAAGAAAAAGCTTTGGCATTGCTTTGTACATGCAAAAAATTTCACACAATTATTTCTGGTAGATCAGTACTGGTAGAAACAGATAATCAACCATTAGTTAATATTTCAAAAAGGAGCATGACAGACATACTGCCTTGGTTACAAAGATTTTTTTTCATTTGTATTTATAAGATTTAAAATTGGATGTTCTTTTGATGTAATCAATGTAATTGATGATGATGATGTGGTACCTGCAGATGTACTTAAAAATTGTTTCTATATCAGAAAGAGAAGGGGAAGAAATTGTATATGCAACTAGGCAAGATGAAAATTTACAAAGAATTTCACCTACTGAAAAAAGGGATATGATAAAAGAAAGATACTGAAGCCATAAAATAATTTATTCAAGACTAATCAGTAATCGAATGAATTCTGTTTAAAGGTTAGAGTAGTAATTTCTTTAAGGTTAACAGCAGAGATGTTGAAATGCATACATGAAGGACCTTTTAGGCATATAAAAACAAAAACTTTGAGCAAGAGAGGTTCTGTTTTGGCCACAAAATATATAGGATTACATAAAAGAATATGACATGTCAAAACAACCTATGACATTTATTCAAGAAAACGTAAAATCTTGGTCTAAAGTAGATTTAGATCTATTTGAATATAAAGTATGTGCATATGTTATAGATCTTGATTATTTTTTCTCATTTTCCTGAAATATCTATACTAGAAAACATGGGTGCCAAACAAGTCATTAATAAAGTTAAATCAAATTTTGCAAGGCATGGCATTCCCAATATGGTGGAGACTGATAATGGACTTCAATTTCACAGTCAAGAATTTGAAAGTTTTGCAATAGCATATGATTTCAAACATATTACATCAAGTCCACATTTAATGGGCTAGTTACCCACATCTAATGGGCTAGTTGAAAATGGTGTTAAAATAGGGAAAGGATTACTAACAGAACTGATAGAAATCAATACTGATTTATAGTTGGCATTATTAAATTTTAGAACATTGCCATTACAACAAGGTTTATCATCTACACAGTTGTTATTTAATAGAAAACTTAGAAACAGATTACCTATGTTTTTTCAAGAAGGATATAAGGAAAAGAATAATATATGTATCAACCGAGTTTGTATCAAAAGAATTATTATGATAGAGGATCACACGCATTACCTTATTTGAAATCAAATGATAGAGTACATTTCTATAATGATAGAAAATGGGCTTAGAAAGCCACTATAACAAAAGAGGTAGCACCTCAATCTTATGATGTTATGCCCTATAATGGTCAAGTGTGTAGATGAAATCAGAGACATTTGCAATTGTTACCTGCAAGACCAGACTCAGCTGAAAGAAGAAATGCTATAATACAGCAACACGAGCAGCAGAAAATGAAAATAACATTGTTTCTCTGAGTAATAAGAACCACTTCAATAATACAGCAAATATGGAAGTTAGAGGGTCATTGCATCAAGGATCATTTAAAAGATTTATAGAAAACTGTTAAGATCATTCTGATACACACACAATTTGTGCTACAAAAAAAGTTAAAAGAAAGGAGATGTGGCTTTAAGAGAATCTCCAGGGTGTGGGAGCAGACAGTTGGAAAAGGCAGTTGGTTTTAGGTTAGAGCAGGGATCAGCAACCTCTGGCATGCGGCCGGGCCTGTTTGTTTACATGCCACATCAGCAGGTTCAGCCAGTCGCGGCTCCCAGTGGCTGCGGTTTGCTGTCCCAGGCCAATCGGGACTGTGGGAAGCGGCGGCCAGCACATCCCTTGGCCTGCACTGCTCCCCATAGCCAGGGTGCTTACCCTGGTGGAACGCATGCCAAAGTTTGCCGATCTCTGGGTTAGAGGGGGACATTGACCTGAGTTAAGATGCTCTGTATATATGTTAATTCTGTACCTAATAAAGGCAGATGTTAATAGCAATGAATTTTTATTAAGACCAGTGTATTATACATATAAAAGACATTATGTTCAGTCTCTGTGAAGGTTTAAGCGAAAAGCACCAAAGCAAGGCAACTAAAAGACAAAATGTAAAAAGCCAAAAAACAAGCTGTGGTCTCCCAGTGAAGGATAAATTTTCATCCTTGATTTTTAGCTTGGGCTCTGAATTCTCTTGATTAGTCCTGTGTATTGTTACTCTAAGGTCCTTTTTGTGGGTTCATTCTCTTTTATTATTTTTTAATATCTGACCAGTAACTTTTATGAGCTCTTACACAAAAGAAGACAACAACTCCTTCACAATCATTACAATCTACCATGCAAGACAGTCAAAATCTTAGACCATTTAAAGCCAAGTTCTGCCTTTGGATGTCCAACCGGGGATCCAGATGACTCCAGAGTCACGTACATGTATCCAGGAGCAGATTTGCGCTGTTACTATATTTTGGCAGTCCCCAAGTGTGTTTGTTGCTGAACAGACACATCAGAAGACAGTCCTTGCCCTAAAAACCTTTCAAACTAAGAAACGGACACCAGGTGAAAGCAGGAAAGGAATACAGCAGATAAGCAGAATGCTCTGCATATGGTAGTTTGTCATTTTGTTTCAAATAAGGAAACAATTACATAAATATGCATTTCGAATAGGCATCCCAGTAGAAGTAGGTCTTCAGGAGGGATTTCAATGAGGAGCATCAACTCAAAATATTTTTTCTCCTGTACTTGTGGCTTATTTTAAACAAGTATTTTATTATGAATTAAATTATCTTAATCATACCGATGTCACCATTACAAAGTTGACAGTTGCCATTTGCGGGTAAAATGAGCTCTTCTGAGATGTGGTATTCCATATTAGCATGTAAGCAGAGTCAGGATGAGCTCTACCCTGACATCTGGTGGAAAGAATTTCAGAGAGTGTATTTGCATAGGCATGCTTACCCCATCCCAGGCTGCTGAGCTATGGGACTGTTTTGTGACAGAAATGACAACCTCAGTTGGGTGGTACTTGCTAGACAAGGGACACGGGTTCCAAAACCCAGTGAATTGAGAGAGGCTGGGGACAGGTATCTGTGCCTGGTGGTGCAGTCTCCTTGTGGAGCCAGAAGCACCAGTTCCACCCCCTCCTCTCTCCACTGTGGAATGTCAGAGTTTATTTGCTTTATTCCCTTAAGGATCTAGATACAGGTTACTGAGCTGAACTCACTTTAGGCTAATGGTGCAATATCACTGGGGCTCCCCTACTATGAGCTGAGATCACTAAGAGTTGAAATCACTAAAGAACTGGAATTACTGAGCTGAGAGCACTGAGTACTGTGCGAACTAGTGGGGGAGCCTGAAGCTATAAGGCGGAACAGAGCAGCTGGCAGAGTGGAGTGGAGCCGTTTGTGGGGACGGCTGGAGGGGATCACGGGATAGCTGGTGGAGCAGAGCAGCTGGCAGAGCTAAGCAGCTGTGGGACAGGTAGAGCGGCCCACGGAGCGAACGGAGCCGAGCAGTTTGCGGGGACAGCTGGAGCAGCTAACGGAGCAGAGCGGCTGGCAGGGTGGAGCAGTTTGTGAGGACAGCTGGAGGAGCAGAGTGGAGTGGCTGGTAAAGCGGAGCAGTTCATGGAGAAGGCGGAAGCAGAACCCCACAGAAAGGCAGGGCAGTTGGCCCCGGACCACGTAAGGTGCCCCTTTCTACCCAGGCTGGGGAGAGGGACCTCTGCATATAGACTCTCGAACTTTGGGGCTGCACTGACCCAGGACAGAGACTTTTGGATTGTGGGACTTTAGGGACTGTGGGTGATTTGGGGGGTTGCTGGACTCAAGAGCCCAGGGAAAAGGACACGGCCCAATTTCCTGGGGTAGGTCTTTGCTCATGGTTTGGTCTAGAAACTCTAGTTGAGGTGTTTTCCCAATTTAATGCTTGTTGTTTATCTCATGTAATTAAACTTTTTCTGCTACACCGAGACTCTGTGCTTGCGATAGGGGAAGTATTGCCTCTTCAAGGCACCTAGGGGGGGTGTAAGATTTTCCCAGGTCATTGGGTGGGGGCTCGAGCTAGTTTGGCATTGTGTTATTGAAACGGAACCCCTGGATACTGAACCCGGCCCTTGTTGCTGCCAACTCAGAGGGGCAGAAGGGTTACAAGTATATGAAAGCATTGTGAATACCACAGTAAACAGCTATGCCTGTCAATAGCAATTGCCAAATTATATATTGATACCACTCTAAGGCCTAATTTTTGACTCCATGGCATGTTATTTTTTCAGTAAATACTGTGTAATACTTCAGGTCAATCTAACGTGAGGGAGGTTAATCTAACATTTTCACACACTCAGAAAAGGTACACTCCTACTATGAAAAGAGACTTTAGTTTGTGGTGAAATCCAAGCTCTTCAGGACAGAGACCGTGAACTCTGTTTGTATAACATCTAGCACAAGAGGACCCCAATCTTCATTAGGGCTCTGAGCACAGCCATAATGCAGTACTAAAAATGATAATGAACGCCTGTTGCCAGATCCTTTGCCCCAACGAGGCTGGTTTGCACTGCTTCATCATCACAAAGCTGTCATAAAACTAGTGTAAGTAGCTGGCTGGGGAGTCCCAGATGACACTAAGTGGATATAGCTAACTTTATTCCAGCCCCTCATTATAAAGAGCATGCTGTGAGAGCATAGCTAGGGTGACTTGGCAGTCCTTGTTTGGCACAATGGCATCTTAGGAGCTGTTACAAGCTGGTATAATTTAGAGAAGTCCTAAGGTTACTTTAACTTACTCTATGGGACCAGCTGTCCCTCAGACACCCCAAATATCATAACAGAGCAAAGGTGGCAAGGAACTACCTTTACCCTCCCCTGGGTCCTCTGCTGAAATCAAAGATCAGGGCCTTAGGGCCTAGTTTTGCCATCAAAATGCGCTCCTAACACATTAGTCATGGCCGTGACCCTGGGTCACATGCTGGTCACTTAATGCTACTCCACTGGTATAAGGAAGTCCTAAACCTGGTAGATTTGGCCCCTGGATGATCTCCTATATGTAGAAGGGCTTCTCAGATGTCAGACAGCTACCATAGTAACTCCTATTTTACTTTTCCTGCTTTCAGCATAGTGTGCACAGGTAGGGCTCTCCTGCACCCCAGCAATCCCCATCAGCCTTGGGTCATTGATAGCCAGCAAAGGTTAGAGCAACTCCAGAGTCAAAGGAGCACAAAGGGATCTTGTTTTACTCCCCACCTCAGCGACAGTTCAGCCTTTGCCCCACTGATATGTGACTTTTTTCAAACTGCAAGAAAACAGAGTTATGGTGAAAAATAGCTATGAAAATATTCTTTCAATTGCATCTGCTAGTGGATAAATTGAACTCTGATTCAGAAACCTCTTTTGCCAAGGTGTCAGAAGATCTAGTTTTATCTAATCTCTCTAGATTTATTACAGGGATGTCTTCTCACCTCTAGAGCTAGTACTTTGTCAGCATGTCTGTTATAAACCTGTGACGGAACACATCCCTATATGCACACCCTACACAGCATTGTAATAATCTTTGTACAAAATATGCCTTGTAAGGTATCATTTTCAAATAACAACTTGCTGGGCAATGACATCATGGTGAAATTTATGTGGCAACATTATATGTAAAGTTTTGAACATAAGCTGAAATCATGACTGAAGTGTGTTTGCCAGACAAGTCTGGGGACAGGGTAAACCTGTTTCTCAAAGACAAAGGACAAGTTGATGCCACAGTCAGGTATCATCAAACCTGATGGGCCATCACCTGTGAAGTGGTCATTCTTTGGCAAGGAAGTGGGGCAGGAATAAAATTCAGATCTGCATCTTAGCAAACCTCTTCCCCACCAGACTCTGTCTCCTTGCTCTCAGCTGAAAAGAAGTTTATCTAGGGGTCTCTCTCCAGAAAAAGCATCTCACAGGGGGACTGGATTATAAAAGTGAGGGTCAAAACACCTCAGTTTCTCTCTCCCTACCATCTCTCTTTTCGCCTAGAATGTCAAAAGAAATACATGTTGGATTTGGGGAGCAGATCCTTTCCTGAGGGTTTTGTCAGCAATGTACTGAAAATACGTCGCAAGAAATTTCACCTTCAACCAAGACTAATTTTGTTAAGTTTAGGAAGCTTTTTTCTTTATTTCTCATCACTATTTATGGCTTTAATTCCTTGTTACTAGAATAATAGAATCATAGAACTGGAAGGGACCTCAAGAGGTCATCCAGTCTAGTCCCCTGCACTGAAGGCAGGACTAAGTATTATCTAGACCATCCCTGACAGGTGTTTGTCCAACCTGCTCTTAAAAATCCCCAATGATGGAGATTCCACAATCTCCCTAGGCAATTTATTCCAGTGCTCAACCATGCAGACAGGACATTTTTCCTAATGTCCAACCTAAACCACCCTTGCTGCAATTGTCCTGACCTCAGACGTTAAGCAGAACAATTTTTCTCCTTCCTCCTTGTAACAACCTTTTATGTACTTGAAAACTGTTATCATGTCCCCTCTCAGTCTTCTCTTCTCCAGACTAAACAAACCCAATGTTTTCAATCTTACCTTATATGTCATGTTTTCTAGACCATTCATCATTTTTGTTGCACTTCTCTGACTTTCTCCAATTTGTCCATGTTTTTCCTGAAATGTGGTGCCCAGAGCTGGACACAATACTCCATTTGAGGCCTAATCAGTGCAGAGTAGTGGTACTAGTATTAGAACTCTCTTAAAATCTCTCTTTGTAGTTAAATAAATTTGTTTTCTTCTTTAATCAAAACTAAACCAGTGTTGTGAACTGTGTGAAATTCCATTTTAAAATGGCAAACTACTTTATTTTGATCCCCTTAGAGAGGCTATAGACCTAATATGGCTGGACAATGCAGAACACTTATTTTGGAGGGAAAATCTGAGACTAGAAGTCAACCTGCATGTAGGAACTAGGCTTCTAAAAGCCAGAGTCTGGCTGGCATTTGCTGACAGGTTTCTGAGTCAGAGCTGTTGGACCAGGTTGTGACCTGCAAGCTATCTGGCTGTTTGTGTGAAGCTCGGGTTGGGACCTACAGAAGAAAACCATTATGAGGCACTCCAAGTTGAAAGACAAGTGGTGACAGAGTCCCTCGCTAGTCTGGATTGCACCCTGGAATGTCATAAGCCTGGCCATACTGGGTCAGGCCAAAGGTCCATCTAGCCCAGAATCCTGTCTTCTGACAATGGCCAATGTCATGTGCCCCAGAGGGAATGAAGAGAACAGATAATCATCAAGTGATCCATCCCCTGTCACCCATTCCCAGCTTCTGGCAAACAGAGGCTAGGGACACCATCCATACCTGCCCATCCTGGCTATTAGCCATTGATGGACTTGTCCTCCGTGAACTTATCTAGTTCTTTTTTTAACCATGTTAGTGCCTTGGCCTTCACAACATCCTCTGGTAAAAATGTCAAAAACCTCTTTCCTTTTTTTAAAGATGATTTTAACTCATCTTCTAATTTATATGAGGCTGAAACTTGGTACATAAGTCCTTAGCCCAGCTGTGAAATTAAAAAAAAAATAGCTAAAATCATTTTTGCCATCTTTGATTTGGAGATTCATTAACTATCAAATGCATGTTTTGCAGATACTTTTTACAGCCTTTTAATGCACAAATGATTGAAGTTGTAAACTAAAACTTTCTGGGATTTTAGCCTTGGATATGTTAGTTTTCTATTTGTTTGGAAGGCTGAGAATTTTACCTCAGGATGCATTTACTGGGCATGAACAATTTTTAATTTTACTGGGGGTTAAATCAGTCTCACCTGGAAAAAAAGGGAGGGGAGCACTGTCTGAGACTAAAGAAGCATTGCATGTCATATGGGGAGTCAGGAAGCAGACAGTCTCCTGCTATGGAACATAAGAAGAATGGTGGTACCTGCACATGTGATATGAACAGTAAAGAGAGCACTTTGGCCGTGGAAGCATGATTAGGCCTGGACTCCAAAAGAATCAAGTATAAAATGTCACCATCAGCAATTGTCTAGTGGGATAAGGTGCACAAAGGGCTGGCCTTAGACACTTCGGTGCCCTAGGTTGCTGCTACCCAAAGGTATGTGTATGGGGTTAGGGAGAAGGATGTCATAGGTTCTCTTAAAGGGGCACACTCCTCTGAGACAGGGGAATCAGTCATGTAGGAGCTGCCCGTACAAAGTTAGTAGACTAGAGGGCCACCCATGTGGCCAATCCTTCATGCTGACCCCAGTGCACAGTTTAAAAAAACCCAAAATACATAAAGTCCACAATATTATAGAGTATTAAACTGTGATTGAAGAGGGCCCCAGACACACCACATGGAAATGTTCTCTGAGATTTTATCTCTAGTTTCATTTTTGTTAGTTAAAACTGAGTTCCTAAAAAGCCCATGAATTTGTCTGTGTGTTACACACTGCATTACACAGGGCTCCAAAGGTTACTGTACACATTGCTGAGCAAAAGACATGTCAAGTCACTGCTTTTCCTCTGCACTGCTAAAGTTTGCATTACCTCTTCAAATAAGCAGTGATCAATTAATAAATTAGTTTACAGTGAGAAGACAGGAGTGAAACTAGACCCTTAGTTTTCATCAGTTCAGCCTGTAGGGATAAGGGGCTCTGTTAAAAGGTTAGTGATCCTGGTTTAGTGTTAGGCAGTAGGCTTTTTGAGATGTTCACCATGGCTTACATATTTTTTGTTCAGAGATGGCTCTTTCCATGGTTCAGTAAGTTACATTTGTAGCCTATTATCTGCCAATAAGTGTAACAGTAGTGGCAGCATGATGTGCTGTTCAGAAGTGATAGATCTCACTAGCTCCTGGTGGGGGCTTTTGAGGGATCTCTACTGCTCCCAACTAGCCCCTCTTAGTTTGTTCCCAGTGAGAACAGTTCTTGGACCCTCTCCTCTAATTAAGTCTAGCAGTCTGCTTCAGTCTCTTGGCTGTGTTCATGGATGCAACCTAGCACAGGGATGTCCCAAGCCTTTTTGTCTCCCCTTCCATCTCTGTATTCTCCCCTTTCTAGCAGGCCTTGTGTCCTCTGTTGGTTGCAGTTGTAGGTGCCTGCTTCACTGAATATGTTTGTAGCTAAATGTATGAGAATGAAAAATGGTTGTGGATGGCAAGAGGAGCAGAGGCTGCTGCAGTTTGGGCACAGAAGAGAAGCTGGGGGAGTGGGATATGTGTGGTGAATGGAAGTGGAGAATAAATTTGTTGTGCTAGATGTACTGTTTTCCAAGCAAAAACAATGGTTGTGTATTAGGGGCTTTGCAGAGAAGGGATTCCTGGATTTGCATTGTTTGCAGGAGATGGGTTGCGTTGACTGTTTTATGGACTGGAATCAAGAAGGTTGGGAGGGAGAAGATAGGAAAGGGAGTTAGAGCTATATTGAAAGGAGAGTCCCCTTACAAGTTTTTGTTAATACACCTACTGATGTAATCAACTTGTGCTGTGATCTCATCAAGATCTGACTGAACAGATGCGATACTTGGATAAATGGTCTTTCAGGCCATGTTGTGAGAAATTCAACCCATGACTGTCTTCTCTCTGACTCTGTACTGAAATGCATTAGTGAAGGTGATTTTTTTTGTTTTGGATAAGATAAAACTAATTTCCCATATCATTTTATGAAATATGAATCACTGCCCCAGTGTTCTGCCTTTATTCCATCTCTGGTGATTATATCCTCTTCACCCAAAGACCCCTAGTAATTTTGGCTGGACATAGTATTCTTCACTTCCTTTCCTAAACAGTTGTGTAGGGTTGCAGTGTACTGTTTTCAGTTATGTGATGGGTTGTGGGTAAAGTGATCCCTATATACCTCTCACAGGTGAAGCTTAATTAGTTCATGTTAAAGTGCATTGAGATCCTTGGATGAAAAGCACTATAAAAGTGCTTAAGTGGTAATTTTTACTAAGCAATTTAATTTTTAAAGATATGAATCATAGTATCTGAAAAGTAGAACCATTTAAAATCTATTTCAGATGTTGCATATTTTCTGCTGCATTTATCATTTAGTTCCACAGAGAACTTGTATAAGCAGGTACTTTTCCTCAGAAACAAATACTGCAATGACATATAACTGAACTACATTTACTTTTTCTCAGACTGTAGCAGTTGAAAACATTCTAAAGCATTTCTATAGTCTCTTTATCACAATCAACTATATAAAAATAGAATATAGGTTCAAAGACAACCTCAAATAATAAATTGCAGTCTCACTATAAAACAGTCTAACTCTGGATGATGGGACTAGAGCTAAACTACATTGACATTGTTACCAAGTGTTACAGCTTTAGAGACCTGCAATGCAGTAAATGTTTGATAGGAAAATGAAATAGATAGGAAGATTTCCTTTCCATGTACTCACAGCATTTCATATTTCAATGTATTTATCAATATGGCCTTGTTTTAAAAGTTTAGAAAAACAAGCATTGTTTACTACTAACTTCCTCCTATCGAGAAGTGGCAATTGCAGCTAGCAGCCTGTAATTTGTCAGTGACAGATAACAGAATGCTGTTATACTGTATCTGGTTAATCCAAGCTCAGTTTATCTTGCGTGTGTGTCTGGGTAGCCCAGAGATATAAATGCTAACAAATCTCCTGGCACACGCAAGTACACTGTTGCCTTGTTCATCTGATTTTTTTTTTAATTCATATAAAATGTTCTTCCCAGGCCTGATAACTATAAAATGTACCTTTTGAACTCTGGGAAAACTGAAACTTAATGGAAAACTTCACTTTCATTCAGCATTTTGGAGAGAGGTAATGAGAGGGGGAGAAAGATTTTTCTAAACAAACGAGTTTTCACATCATTAACAATTTTCTATATGTTGTACTGTTTCACGATGGAACATTAGAGTCTACAGTGTGCAATCTTTTTAAAAGGAGAGAATATTACTGTTTGTGGTTAGTTACCATTTTTAGCCTATAATTTGGAGAAATTATTATCCACTAATGGCAGCACATAGGAAATTGCTCCCTGGACAGAAATGGCCTACAGCAACCAGGATTCACTAATAGCTTTACGTCTTTGAAACTTTTTATATTATTCTTTGTTTTACTGCAAAGTTGGCTATAGAAGAGGATATTCCCTTACCAGAGGCAATTAGTCACTAAACATAGTTCATGCTGTACATGGGAGGAATAAATCACTATATATGGAAATTGTTTCTTAAAGACCAACCAAAGCATCCTTTTATAAATTGGGCCATTAGAGACAATTATTTTACTTGCATCTAGGTGTATATTTTCTAATTTGTATTTTGTTCACTTTGCCTAAGAACTTATTTTGCACTTTGTCTTTTCAGTATGAGCAAGCATACTCTAAGGTTAAATTTATAGAAAAACAACTGATCCTGATAGTTCATTTTGTAGTAAATATGAGATAAGTACAGCATGCCCAGACTACTAAACTATCAGACAAGTATAACACAGCCTACCATTAATCCAGCCTTAAATCTAAATACTACATACATTACTCTATCAGTGGACATTACAGAATACAGCAGCTTCAGCAAACCTGTTCTTTAGACTCAGACTGTATAGCTCAATTTTTAACATAGTGGTATTAATATTTTCCATTTCCATAGTAGCTTTCATCTGAGGAAAATCTCAAATATCTTTACAAGTGTTAATGCAGTGTGGTTGTCACAAAAAAATAATATAATGTCACAGAAAAATGATGAAAGACAAAAACACCATATCACCTGAGCATGAACACTTTTCACAAAATTATCACTTCATAGCTAACCTCTCAGTCCTCATTCTCAAAGGAAATCTGCCCAACACCTTCAAAAGACAAGCCTGGGAGCTTTGATTTATAACTTTGCTAGACACTGAAAATCATGGACTGAACAGAGACACTGGATTTATGGTTTATCACAACAATCTGTAACCCACCAACAACCTGCTCCCAGCTGCCTTTTTGTCACCTACCTACATGTCCTCCCTATTATCGAGGGGTGTTAACAGGCCACTCAGGGTCCCTTAAAATATGCATTAACTACTTATGTTAAACAATGTTCCACCTTGTATTTAGCTGTGACACTCTGAGTATAGCTACACTGCTATTAAATCCACAGCTGGCCTGTTAGTTAGTTACAGCTGGCGTTTAGGGCAGCGACAAAGCTCTTCCAGTCCTGTCTGTTTCTGGCATGTCTTTCAATGGTTCCTCAGCTATGCCCCAGATTTTTTCAACTCAGCTTCCACAGCTCTTTGCCATGTTGTTTTCAGGCAGCCTTGTTTTCGCTTGCCTTCAGGTGCCCATCTTATTTCTATTCTGGTGATGAAATCAGTTTCCATCCAAAGTGCATGGCCAATCCATCTCCAAAGCCTCCTGGTAATGATAAAAGCATCAAAGAGTCCTGTGGCACCTTATAAACTAACAGACATTTTGGAGCATGAGCTTTCATGGGTGAATACCCACTTCGTCAGATAAATGCAAAGTGCTCCACTTAGGAAGGAACAATCAGTTTCACACATACAGAATGGGAAGAGACTGTCTAGGAAGGAGTATGGCAGAAAGAGATCTAGGGGTCATAGTAGACCACAAGCTTAATATGAGTCAACAGTGTGATACTGTTGCAAAAAAAGCAAACATGATTCTGGGATGCATTAACAGGTGTGTTGTAAACAAGACACGAGAAGTCATTCTTCCGCTTTACTCTGCGCTGGTCAGGCCTCAGCTGGAGTATTGTGTCCAGTTCTTGGCACCGCATTTCAAGAAAGATGTGGAGAAATTAGAGAGGGTCCAGAGAAGAGCAACAAGAATGATTAAAGGTCTTGAGAACATGACCTATGAAGGAAGGCTGAAGGAGTTGGGTTTGTTTAGTTTGGAAAAGAGAAGACTGAGAGGGGACATGATAGCAGTTTTCAGGTATCTAAAAGGGTGTCATCAGGAGGAGGGAGAAAACTTGTTCACCTTAGCCTCCAATGATAGAACAAGAAGCAATGGGCTTAAACTGCAGCAAGGGAGATTTAGGTTGGACATTTGGAAAAAGTTCCTAACTGTCAAGGTAGTTAAACACTGGAATAGATTGCCTAGGAAGTTGTAGAATCTCCATCTCTGGAGATATTTAAGAGTAGGTTAGATAAATGTCTCTCTGGGATGGTCTAGACAGTATTTGGTCCTGCCATGAGGGCAGGGGACTGGACTCGATGACCTCTCGAGGTCCCTTCCAGTCCTATGAGTCTATGAGTCTATGAGATGCATGTATTGGAAATTTCCAGAGGCAGGTGTATATATGCAAGAAAGAATCAAGCTACAGATAACAAGGTTAGTTCAATCAGGGTGGATGAGGCCCTCTTCTAGCAGTTGAGGTGTGAAAACCAAGGGAGGAGAAACTGATTTTGTAGTTGGCTAGCCATTCACAGTCTTTGTTTAATCCTGAGCTGATGGTGTCAAATTTGCAGATGAACTGAAGCTCAGCAGTTTCTCTTTGAAGTCTGGTCCTGAAGCTTTTTTTTGCTGCAGGATGGCTACCTTTAAATCTGCTTTTGTGTGTCCATTGAGATTGAAGTGTTCTCCTACAGGTTTTGTATATTGCCATTCCTAATATCTGATTTGTGTCCATTTATCCTTTTCCTTAGGGACTGTCCAGTTTGTCCGATGTACATAGCAGAGGGGCATTGCTGGCACATGATGGCGTATATTACATTGGTGCACATGCAGGTGAATGAACTGGTGATGACGTGGCTGATCTGGTTAGGTCCTGTGATGGTGTCACCGGTGTAGATATATGGGCAGAGTTGGCATCGAGGTTTGTTGCATGGATTGGTTCCTGAATTAGAGTTACTATGGTGTGGTGTGCAGTTACTGGAGAGAATATGCTTCAGGTTGGTAGGTTGTCTGTGGGCAAGGACTGGCCTGTGAAAGTGAGGGATCATTGTCCAGGATGGGTAGTAGATCCCTGATGATGCTTTGGAGGGGTTTTAGCTGGGGACTATATGTGATGGCCAGTGGAGTTCTATTGGCTTCTTTCTTGGGCTTGTCTTGCAGTAGGAGGCTCCTGAGTACACGTTTGGTTCTGTTGATCTGTTTCCTTATGTCCTCGTGTGGATATTGTAGTTTTGAGAATGCTTGGTGAAGATTTTGTAGGTGTTGGTTTCTGTCTGAGGGGTTGGAGCAGATACAGTTGTACCTCAGTGCTTGGCTGTAGACAATGGATCGTGTGGTGTGTCTGGGACGGAAGCTGGAGGCAAGAAGGCAGGCTTAGCAGACGGTGGGTTTTTGGGATAAGGTGGTGTTAATGGCACCATCACTTATTTGCACCATGGTGTCTAGGAAGTGGACCTCCCATGTAGATTGGTCCAGGCCGAGGCTGATGGTGGAGTGGAAGCTGTTGAAATCATGGTGGAATTTTTCCAGAGTCTCCTTCCCATGGGTTCAGATGATGAAGATGTCATCAATGTAGCATAGGTAGAAAAGGGGCATGAGTGGACAAGAGCTGAAGAAGCATTGTTCCAGGTCGGCCATAAAAATGTTGGCATATTGTGGGGCCATACGGGTACCTATAGCAGTGCTACTGATCTGGAGGTATATACTGTCATCAAATATTTGAAATAGTTGTGTGTGAGGATAAAGGCAAAGAGCTCAACAACCAGTTGTGCTGTGGCATCATCACGGATACTGTTCCTGACAGCTTGTATTCCATCTGTGTGTGAGATGTTTGTGTAGAGAGCCTCTACATCCATGGTGGCTAGGATGGTGTTTTCTGGAAGGTCCCCAATGCATTGTATTTTCTCAGGAAATCAGCGGTGTCACGGAGATAGCGGGGAGTGCTGATGGCATGGGGTCTGAGTAGAGAGTCTACATATCCAGACAGACCTTCAGTGAGAGTGCCAATGCCCGAGATGATGGAGCATCCAGGATTTCCCGGTTTGTGGATCTTGGGTAGTAGATAGAATAACCCTGGTCGGGACTCTAAGGGTATGTTGATTTGTTCTGGTGTTAGTGTAGGGAGTGTCCTGAGTAGATGGTGCAGTTTGTTAGTGTCAGTGGGATCTGAGGGAAATGTCCTGTAGAATTTGGTATTGGAGAGTTGTCTGGCAGCCTCTTTTTGGTAGTCATACTCGTTCATGATGACAACAGCACCTCCTTTATCAGCCACTTTGATGATAATGTCAGGGTGGTTTCTGAGGCTGTGGATGGCATTGTGTTCTGCACGACTTAGATTATGAGGCAAGCAGTGTTGTTTTTCCACAATTTCTGCCTGTGCACGTTGGCGGAAGCTTTTTATATATAGGTCCCAACTGTCATTTCGACCCTCAGGAAGAGTCCATGTGGAGTTCTTCTTCTTGTGCTGTTGGTGGGAGGGTATCTGTGTATCAGTGGGCTGTTCAGTGTTATCCTGAAAGTATTCTTTGAGTCGGGGATGGCAAAAGTAGGCTTCCAGATTGCCGTAGAACTGTATCATGTTTGTGGGGGTGGCAGGGCAGAAAGAGTCCCCGAGATAGGACAGAATTTTCTGCTGGGCTGAGTATGTAGTTGGATAGATTGACGATATTGTTGGGTGGGTTAGGGGTACCACTGTTGTGGCCCCGTGTGACAGGTAGGATTTTAGACAGCTTACAGACCTTTTTCCTTTTTAGAGAGGTGAAGTGTGTAATGTAGGTCTCCTGTCTTATTTTAGTGAAGTCTGTTTGTATGGAAGTTTGGTTATTTATGAGAGTCTCCAGGTTGGAGAGCTCTTTTTTGATGCTTTCCTGTTTGCTGTATAGGATGCTGATCAGGTGGTTCCTCAGTTTCTTTGATAGAGCATGGCATAATCTCTCACTCTGGTCTGTGTAGTATGTATATAGCAGTGGATTTTTCACCTTTAGTCCATGGTAATGATGGTGCTCATATCCTCTTGGCTAGACTGTGTCAATAGGTCTTGGTCTGAGATTATTCTGGGCCAAAAGATATGGAGGATTTTTCTGAGGCAGGTTGTATGGAATGAAGACAGTTTGGACATGTCGTACTTGGGCTAAGGGGGTGTTTAATTGTGGTGTAGCTGTTCAGGCTTTGCCTGGAGCCCAGTATCTGTGACCCTGTGAGGTGGGAGGGTCTCAGAGCTCAGGCTACAGCCCAAGCCCAAATGTCTACACTTCAATTAAACAGCTCCTTAGCCCGACTCACCCGGCATGGGCCAGCTGTGAGTGTCTAATTGCGGTGCAGACGTACCCTCTGAATACGTTCCCAAACCTGAAGAAGAGCTCTGTGTAAGCTTGAAAGCTTGTCTCTCACCAACAATAAAGGTTGGTCCAAGAAAAGATATTACCTCACCCACCTTGTGTCTTTTATAAGTGTTAAGGCAGGCTCACAAAGATTCTCTGACGTAAAATAGGTAAAGGATATATAAGCAAACTTAACTCATCCCAGAAGTGCACCCACTTTTAAGATGGAGTGCAGTGGCAGACCATAGCCACACCATACAACATTGGAGAACAGGAAGTGAAGAAGAATACTAGCTGAAAATGTAGGTGATATTTAGGGATGCAGAATGCAATTATCAGAGATGAATTTCAGCCAAGATAATGAAGTTAACATTCTTCTTCTTACAAAAAAAAAAATCAAATGGGAATTTTAGTGAAGGTGGACAGGGTCTCTGTTTGTGAGTGTCTTCCAAACAGCAGCCACCATTGTAGCACAAGTGCCCCAGGACGTAATGCTGGATTACTGGTTCAGCACAAATTGCCACCTACTGAATCACCACTCCCATTTCTTGACACTCTCAGATGTTCTGTGGAAGTACTTTGTCCAAAGACTGGCCCAGCTCAACTGTACTTGGCTTTTGAGCTCTGATGGCATCACAGCACAAAATGGCACAGTTCATGGGTAGTTTAAATTTAAACATAATTCTAATTGTTATGAATATCAGAATGACTGCACCAGGCAGTTTTCAGAGAAAGCAGGTTGTTTGTAGTACACCCCGTAAAAAACCACATCAACTTAATGAACCTGGAATTAAGACATTTTAAATTGCTTTCTTCAGCCAAAAGTCTAGTTTTCTTAAAAATAAAGCTTAGAAATCCTGATAATTCCAAGTTAAGGTTCCACTTTACAAAACAACCCAGAATATCTTAGAGTATGTAGATACACAGTAAAGATCACCAAATAACTTTAATTCTGCTCCTGTAACATCATTAACCTTTCATCAGCCATTTTAACCACACATGTGGAGAAGACACTACTTCTCCAAGTTGTGGGTAGAGTACTGAAAATGTGAACTGAATGGTAGTTTTGTAATTGATTTGGATTTATCTCCAATATGAAGACAGATACTTTGTTCCTCAGGAAACAAGGGGAATTTTCAAAGCAGAATGTGGGGCAATGATGATTCTTTGAGAATATACTCTCCATACTGGGCTCCATACAAGCTGTCCAGGTACTCACATCTCAGAAGGATGCCTCATCTCTGGGATTTTCAGAACCTTACAATGATGAAATACTATGCTCTTTTGGACAATGCTGTTGTCCCTGCTTCTTAATATCACTGGCTCTTGGCGATCTTCCAGGCCACATCACTCCCATGCCTCCCCATCCTCTTGGAATACCCTAGCCACTGAGTACTCAGATAACTGGAGCATAGGCTAATAATACCCATCCAAGCATCTAGACCAAGTGACCAGGAAGTCTGTGGTGAATTAAAGATCATTATACCATTAGGCAGATAAATAGGGTTATCGCCATTTCATAAAAGTGGAAACTGAGGCTCAGAGTTTGTTCCTTGCCCAGCTTCACACAATGACAGTGCCATAGATAAAACTCCCGACTCCCAGTCCTGAGCTCTAACCTTTAAATTGCTCCCTCTGCCAAAAGAGCCATTCCCAAGGTAGCAACTCAAAATGTAAAAAGACAGTTCTTCACTTCCCCAGATACCAGATTTCTGCAACCTCTCAGAACTGGCAAGGAGGAAGGGCAGGGAATGGAAGCCACATAAAGCCTTCACTCTATATACAAATGCCAACCCATCAGGAAGATCATTATACATGATAGAACCACACTGCTTAATTTTCTCTAGAGGCGATAAATAAGGGCTCACATTCATTTGACATGCTGTACTTGCATGGCTAAAAGAATAATAACATTTGCCTCTGGTTATATATGCCATAAACATCAACTTACAAATGACTGGATAAATAATAAAGAGGAAGGTCTGATCTGATTGGGTGGGGACCGTATTTGTCACTTTTCTTTCAGTTAAGAGGTTGGATGACAATAGAGAGAGAAAGAATAGAAAAAGATGAAGCCAGCAGAAAGAAAAATAAGAAATTAATAAAATAAAAGTTTCCCTTTTTCACTATTACTTCAGTATCCACTTCCTATCGGGCCCATTTCAGTCAGGTGCTGATCAGCCTCAGCTCCACTAAGATCAGTGGGGGTTGAGGTTGCAACCAGTGCCTTGCAGGATTGGGCCCATGTTCATCACCTGTATTAGATAGCCCTCTGCAGATTTTTAGAGCAATCAACTTTACAAGTCACAAAGCTGCCTCACCCAGCTATACGAAAACGCACGAGAATGATGCAGTGTTCTTCTATGTCAAACAGCATGGGCAGGAAAGATGGTATAGTGATGAGGGTGCTACGGTAAGACTCTGAAGGATGCAAGTTACCTGCTCTACCACAGGCTTCCTGCGTGACCTTGAACAAGTCATTTTATCTGTTTGTACCTCCATTCTCTATCTGTGAAATAGGGATAATAGTCCTACCCCACCTCACAGGAGTGTTGTAAGGATGCATTAAAAGTTGTAAGGCACCATATAAGCAGCTTGAGTACCAGACAGAATGGTAGTCAGGAGGTACTTGATGAATGTTCTTGTGGGCTGCCTGAACTTAGATATTGCTTTGGCAGAGAACATCTTTGTTCTGTGTTTGTACAGTGCCTAGCACAATGGGGTCCTGGTCCATGACTGGGAGCTTTTAGATGTTACCCCAATACAAATACATAACACAGTAAGACTTCTGGAAGCTTCAAGCTGAGATGAAATTGTCTGCTGAATAGTGTTGCCCATTCCTGGAATCATCCAGGAAATAACCACAGACAAAGGGTGAACTCGAGCAGCACTGAGGCTTGATTTATCGCTTTCCTTATTGCTTCCCTTATTTGCACAGTTATATTCACACACACAACTTAGTCATACTGGCAGACTGCAGGCATGGATGTTGGATTCACGCTGTCTATGGCTCAAGCACAGAGGGGGACATATAATACATGGCGACCAAGGTGTCACACATGAACTACATAGCCCACAATTTGATAGGCCATTTATTAGTTGGAATGCTGTTAGCCTCAGAATGGAAATCTACCACCATTTTAACTGTTAAGAGGAACTGGTGCAAAAGAGGACAAAATGGATCAGTATTTTGGGCATGTAGTGGTTTGTGGATTAATTTGGTGTTATTCTGTGCACCCCACAGCCAATGCTAAAATTTCTGTGTTCTCTCTCATGATCTAGGGCTTTAACCCCTTAATCTTACATGATCATATACCTTCTCTCTTTGACTGACCTAAACATAATGGCAAAAAGGCGAGCTACAACAGTGGTTGTCAACCAGGAGTCCAGGGCCCCCTAAGGGGACTCAAACAGGTTTCAGAGGAGCCTCCAAGCAGGACTGGCATTAGACTCGCTGCTGCCCAGGACAGAAAGCTGAATCCTCACTGCCTTGGGCTGAAGGCCAGGCCCCTGAGCCCCACCACCCAGGCTAAAGCTGAAGCCTGAGCAATGTAGGTTCATAGGGGTCCCTGTGGTATGGGGCCTCAGGCAATTGCCCTGCTTGCTACCCCCTAATACTGGCTCTGGCTTTTATATGCAGAAAACCAGTTATTGTGGCACAGGTGGCCTATGGAGTTTTTATAGCATGTTGCGGGGAGGCCTCAGAAAGAAAAAGGCTGAGAACCTCTGAGCTACTCCACAAGCATTTCTCCCTCCTTAAAGGATGGAAACACCAAACAATTGTCTACTCTCTCACAATACTGTTACTGTGATTGTGTAATTCAGTAAGATGTGTAAATGGATGTTTTATGGATGTATTTATGAATGCTAGACCAGAATTGATTTTGATATGGAAAATTGTGTGTGTGTATACACACACACACAGCCACCAATAAGATAACTAGCTCATCTAAACCACTTTGTGAGCAGATTTCCAAGCACTTTACAAAGGAGGTCAGTTCATCCCCATTTTATACATAGGTAAACTGAGGCACAGATGGGCAATGGCTTGCCCAAGGTCACTCAGCAGAGTCAGAAACAGAACCCAGGTCCCCTGAGGCCCAGTCTAGTTCCCTATCAGCATAGTTACCAACTGTTCTAGAACCATTAGAAGGCAACAGTGAATAAATATTACAGGTTGCCCATCTGGTATCATTAGCACTGGGAACAGTGTATGCTGTTTCCTTTGGGCCCCAGTCCCGCACTTGCCTGCACATAGCCCCATGCCTGCATGCAACCACGTTAACTTCACTGAGATGCTGCCTGTACATGATCAGTAATGGATCAGAGCCTCAGGAGTAATACTGTAACGGAGTAAGCACCCTTGTGAGCAGCTGAGCACCTTTATCTTCCATCCAAGACAGTAGGAGTGAGGTATTGAGTGCTCCCTTCAAGTTCTACCTACCTCCCAGGAGCAAACTGGTTGCAGTCTTAGTTAGCTCTCCGCTCAATCGATTCAGCAAGGAGAGTCCGCCTATCCCGACTTCTGTTCCTTAATATATTGCAATAGTAGAATATAATTTAGTAATTCAGATACCCAAGTACTTCATAGGTGAATTAGACTTATGTTTGAATTTTGTCTAAAAGCATTTTCAGCTCAGAGATTGTAAAAAGTCAGTTATGTATTATTTAACATTTTCTTTGGATCTCAATAACCTACTTTACCTCAGATTAATTTGCATTAGATACATCAGTGGACAGGGGTTTATCAAAAGCCTGTGTCAAATAGTTTTACAATGATGTGAATGCAGTAAAAAGATTTTGTAAAAGCACAGTACAGTGGATGTTTCTTGACCTTTCAAAGTTATTTGATACGTTTTCACCTTATATATATAAATTGCTAAGGAGCAAGGTCAGTCTTTTAAGGCAGTTCTATGCCTTAATTTTTCCCCATTCTGGTTTATGTTACTCCTTGAGCCTGGGAAATCAGATTCACTCAGCAACTAATCATGTGGTCAGCAGTGAAATGCACCATTACAAGCAGCACCAAGGAGTGGAGTATATTTTAGCTTTATTTGAAACATCTTCATTATAAGGGTATGCATCACATACTAATTCTCATGCTCTACTACAGATACTTATAGGTTTAGTCACTTGTGTATTAGTACGGTATTGTGTTTAATAAGTGGTTTCACATCATCTGTCCTCAATTTATCTCAGGGGAAAGTGCTTAAAAAATATGCATGGATCCCAGTTCACCCTTTCTTTCTACAGCAGGGGTGGCCAACCTGTGGCTCCACAGTCACATGTGGCTCTTCAGAAGTTAATATGTAGCTCATTGTACAGGCACGGACTCTGGGGCTGGAGCTACAGGTGCCAACTTTCCAATGTGCCGGGGGATGCTCACTGCTCAACCCCTGGTTCTGCCACAGGCCCTTCCTCCACTCCATCCCTTCCTGCCTCTTCCCCTCACCCTGCAGTGCCCTTGCTCCTCCTGCTCTCCCCTAGAGCATCCTGCACACTATGAAACAGCTGATCGGGAGGTGCGGAGAGGGAGGAGAAGGTGCTGATTGGCAGAGCTGCTAGTGGGTGTAAGGCATTGGGAGCAGGGGGTGGGGGAGCTGATGGGGGGCTGCTGACATATTACTGTGGCTCTTTGGCAATGTACATTGGTAAATTCTGGCTCCTTCTCAGGCTCAGGCTGGCCACCCCTGCTCTCTAGTTCGCAGAGTGATTTCCACAACCATTCTGCATTGGTAGCACTCTACAGCCACTCATGCAGTGGTCTAAGTACAATTCACCTGTCAATGTGTATTACATGCTCCTCTCTGTATCCAGCCCAAGTATACAGGGCTGTTCCAACTGCTCAGTTGAGTGCCTAGCTGCTTTTAGTTCTAGTCCCTCATGTGTTGGCCAAGATGGTGGCCATCACAAAAGGCAAAGGGGAATCATGCCCACAGTTTGCTAAGCAACAGGATAATTATTCCCTTACTCAATATTTCTCATCCTTCTTTTATTTAATATTAATTTCCTTAGATAAACACACACACATGCATAGAAACAGATTGTTAATTAAGGCTGATAAATCCTATTATTTTAACACTTCAAATACAAACCATAGAAGCAAGAGAGCATCAGAGTGGAATTAATGTTATTTCAACACTTTTTCTGTCTTCAGCCATCTAGCTTAGCACTTCACACATGAGGTGTTGCCAGCATGTTGTATGAGGCCAACTTGTTCTGTGTCGAGCAAAGTTCAGCAATGATAGGCCAGCTGTTTGACAGAGAAAGGGAACCAGCTACTCTAATCACCGGTTTAGAGTTCCATAAAGAAGCACTGGCTGACTGGGAAGCAATAGAGAGCTAGAAATAGACAGCTATGGACTGGAGAGCAATTGAAGAACCCTGTGGGACAGTATTGGTAGTAATAGTGGAGATCATGAGATGAAGTGGGGAAGCAGCAAAGAGGAGCAATATTCATGTCCAAATAACCCTCTAATTCTTGCCTAATAGTTAAGGGAGCTGCAGAAGGAGCAATATAGTCAGTAGTAATGATTATTGTATCACCTTCCATCCCAAAGGATTCCAACAAACCTTACAGATTACAGAACTGATCATCCACTATTGAATTACAACCAGGGTGGGACACAGCAGCCATTGGGCAGCACCATACAATGGCTATTATTAAGGAAATTAAGAATAACATCTCCTATTGAGCCAGCAGGGGGAATTTTCAGTAGACAGAATATAATTGCCTACACTCAAGCATTGGAAGGCTGTGGAAAGAAAGAATGTGCCCAAAGAGTACCAGTAAAGTTGCAGAATTTTTTTAATTGTTTGAGAACCTTTGGAAAAGGCCTGGAGGCAAGCAGCAGAAACATTTACACACCATATCTGACAGTAACAGGAGAAAGAGACCATAGAGGTGCCAGAAGCCAAGATAAGAAAATGCCAAAAAAAATTCAGTGATATCAGCCTTATCATTCAAAGCCATAAAAGCAGCTTCATTTCTGAAGAGATGGTGGCTGAAGATGTGGAAGGAGACATTTGCATTAGTTTAAAAAAAAAGTGCATCTTATACACCTACTGTATCTCTTTATCTCTTCTAGTGCTACTGGTTGCACTGTTTGTGCCCAAACTGATTGTATCCTGAGTCTCTGGAAGATAAATGTCCCCCTTCCACTTTTTTCCCTTCCTCTATCCACCCTGCTAGCACTGTCATACTTGCTATGTTACTTCTCTCTCTGTCACCACTGCAACAATTAATGTTATTGCTAGTGAACAACAAAGATGCAAATCTATTCTTTGGTTTTAGATAACTTCACAGTCAGTAGCAAATAGCTATCTGTCTGTCTGCACCTTCGTTTGTCTGCACCTATTGATAGTGTATCTATCTTGTCCTTTCTCAGTTAAATGTTTTTTTTCCAGCTTGTTTTAATTCCCCTTCATATAGATTGTAAAATATTCTTGTAGATGTTCCTTTGCCCTTTTCTCTAGCCATTTGGAAAGATTGAGGGGATTTCTCCTCCTTCTCCATCTGCTGTAAAATGCTCTAGCACAGGCACCACTAAATAAGGTACTAAGGATTCCAATCTCCTCTAAGAGGCAAGGTCGTCCACTCAGACACTCCTCACTTATATTCTACTGTGCAGCCTCTTACTGGCCCCTGGACATCACATCCTCCTACAGGAACTGCATTTCTTGGCTCTCCCACATAAAAGGGAGGTTCTGTAGTGCAAATTGCAGTCTCAGTTCTCTCTATCCACAGAGCCCAGATGGGCAGGTTTCCACAGTGTGCCACCTATGCAGAATTCCCCCTTTTCTGCATCTCAGGATCCTCTTAATGTACAAATGTGGGAATAAGAAGCTTCTGTCCCAAGACCATTTCAAGACTTCTTGTTGCATTTACATAAGATCATAAGAATGGCCAGAGAGGGTCAGACCAATGGTTCATCTAACCCCATATCATTATGCTGACAATGGCCAGCCAGTGCAAGATACTTCAGAGGGAATGAACAGAACAGGGCAGTTTGAATGATCCATCCCTCATCCTCCAGACCCAGCTTCTGGCACTTGGAGTTTTAAGAACACCTGGAACATAGTGTTGTGTCCATGACCATCTTGACTAATAGCCATTGATGGACCTATCCTCCATGAACTTATCTAGTACTTTTTTTGAACACTTTTGGCCTTCACAACATCACTGGCAATGAGATCCACAGATTGACTGCACATTGTGTGACTGTGCTTTTGTTTTAAACCTGATGCCTATTAATTTCCTCAGGTGACCCCAGTTCTTGCTTTAAGTGAAGGGGTAAACTACATTTCCCTATTCACTTTCTCCGTATAATTCATGATTTTATAGATGCTTATCATATCCCCTCTTGGCTGTCTCTTTTCTAAACTGAACAGTCTGTCTTCTTAATCTCTCCTCCCATGTAACTGTTCCATACCCCTGATAATTGTTGTTGCCCTTCTCTGCACCTTTTCCAATTCTAATATATATATTTTTTGAGGTAGGGCAATCACAACTGTGCATAATATGTGGGCACACCATGGAATTAGATAGTGGTATTATATTTTCTGTTTTATTATCTATCCCTTTCCTAATGGTTCCTAAAATTGTTAGCTTTTTTGACTGCTGCTGCACATTGAGTGGATGTTTTCAGAGAACTATCCATGATAAGTCTAAGATCTGTTTCTTAAGTGATAACAGTTACATTAGATCATATCGTTCTGTACATTTTATATGTATAGCTGGGATTTTTTTCCCCAATGTGCATGACATTGTGCTTATCAACACTGAATTTCATTTTGCCATTTTGTTGCCCAGTCACCCATTTTTGTGAGATCCCTTTCTTACCCTTTGCAGTCAACTTTGGACTTAACTATCTTGAGTAATTTTGTATCGCCTGCTAGTTTTGCCCATCCCCCCTGTCCACTTCCTTTTCCAGATCATTTACGAATATGTTGAACAGCACAGATGCTAGTACAGATTCTTGAGGGACCCTGCTATTTACCTCTTTTCATTGTGAAAACTGGACTATTTATTCCTACCCTTTAGTCAGTTACTGATTCACGAGAGGGCCTTCCCTCTGATCTAGCCCATGACTGCTTAGTTTGCTTAAGGTAAGGGACCTTGTCAAAGGCTTTCTAAAAATCCAAATATACTATATCAGCTGAATCAGCCTTATCCTCATGCTTATTGACTCCCCCAAAGAATTCTAATAGATTAGTGAGGCATGATTTACCTTTATAAACATTATGTTGATACTTCTCCAACAGACCATTTTTATATATGTGTCTGATCATTTTGGTTTTTTACTATAGTAAAAACCAATTTGCCTTGTACTGAAGCTAGGCTTAATGACCTGTAATTGCCAGAATTGCCTCTGGAGACCTTTTTAAAAAATTTTGTTACATTAACTATCCTTCAGTCATCTGGTGCAGAGACTGATTTAAACAATAGGGTATATACCACAGTTAGTAGTTCTGCAGTTTCATATTTGAGTTCCTTTGACATCTTACTGATGTTTTCTTATCCATCAGTAATCTAACCCTGTGAACCATTTTTTGTCCATTTGTCATTTTTTGTTGTTTTTGTATTCAGACCCCAAGCTCCAAAAGAGGGGAGCTTGTCTTTATTTCCATCTAAGTCACCACACATACCTATAGCACTTTATAATAAATAGTGTTCCATTTCAAACCTCACCAATCTCTGGGAACAACAAAAGTAACTTAATTCTTAGATCAGGTAATCAAGATTATACTTGGATTTCAACTCAACATGCTCACTTGGTTTTACAATTCAAATAATCTAGAAGAAAATATAATATAATTAGGGGCAACATTTGCATATAATACAAAAATTGGTGGAATGATAAATAATAATGGGGACAAGTCAGTAACACAGGTCAGCCTGAATTACTTGGTACAGTGGGTTCATTTAAATATCTTTTAATTCAGTCAATGGCAAAGTCATGCATCTAGGAACAAAGAATAAGGTATTTTATGTAGGTCATTTATAAGATGGGGCCCTGTCTCCTGGAAAGCATGATGTAGGCCTGGCTTGACATAAGTAACTTGCCTTATTTCTTAGTGGGCATGACTGGGAAGGTGAATGGATGGTTAAGTTGTAAGTGGAGTCAGGATGTGTGTGCTAGCTAAGATAAGCAGGAGCACCCTGGTACTAGGGCTAATGGACAAAATATATTTGAAATGTAAATATCAGGTTCTGCATGGACAGAGTATGCTGTACAGGGATTGGATCTTGAAAAGTAACCAAGCCAATCATGAAGCATATGATGCAATGTGTAGTTAAGAACGTATATATTATTAGTGTTAATAAAGCTATATAAGGTAACATTTTGCTAAGTAACTTTGGATGTTTGGTATGTCCTATACCCACCACCTAAGTTTGAGTCTGATCAACTCAGTACAGCTTTGCTGTATGAGTGATGAAATCAAGAGTCAAACTGAGTTATTTGGATCCCAGAGAACTGGATTACGTGTTCTCCCAAAACTGGACAAGGTGTTCTGGATAAGTCAAGTGGAAAATATAAAAAAGTGAATCCCAACACATGGTAGATAAACAGCTGAACATGAGCTCCCAGTGCAATGCTGTAGCTAAGAAGATGAATGCAATCCTTGAACATATGAGCTGGGGAATAGTAGGGAGGTGGAATTACCTCTTTATAAGCATTCATAAGACCAATAATGGAATATTGTATCCAGTTCGCTGTCTACAGTTCAAAACGTGATGCTGACAAATTGGAAACATTTCAGAAAAGAGCTAGAAGAATGATTTGAGGTCTGAAAAGTGTGCATTATAATGATACTAATGAAGATCAATCTATTTTTCAAGAGAAGGTTAAGAGTTGACTTGATCAAAATCAACAGTTACTTACGTGGCGGAAAGATTTCTGATGGTAGATGTCTCTTATCTAGAAGAAAAAGACATGACAAGATCAAATGGTTGAAAGTTGAAGCTAGACAAATTCAGACAAGAAACAAGATGCAATTTTTTTAACAGTGAGAGTAATTAATCATTCAAACAATGTACCTAGGGTCATGACAGATTCTCCATCTCCTCAATATTTTTCTAAAAAATATACTATAGCTCAAACAGAAGTTATGGACAAAAGTTGTGGGCAAAGTTCTTTGGCCTGTGTCAGGCAAGAGGTCATATTCCACCATAATGGTTCCCTTCTGACCTTAAAATCTAAGACTATTACAATAATTAGTTTGCTGACTCTTACATAATACATTGCAATGCCTGTGCTCACATACACCATAGATTATCCACTCTGGATAGCTGATGAAAAAGGAACTTAAAATATGAAAATCTATAAAGCAGCATGACCCTTCTGCATTTGAGAGTCCCAATCCTGTACCTCTAAAGTCAATAAGAGTTTTTCTATGAATAGGAATTTTTCTACTCAGGGAAGAAATGGTAAAAGATGATAAAGGTGATTCTTAAACATAACGTATTCCAAAAAGCACTATGTAGGGCTTTACTCATGATGTAGGTTTATTTGTTATACAGAAATGCAAGTTCAAAATGTCTGCTTTCAACAATGTAATGAAGTACTAAACCTGAAGTACCAGAGGCTTGGTTTAGAGAAGGGATTGGCAACCTTGGCCCCGCGGCCCGCCAAGGTAAGTAGCCTGGAGCACCGGGCCGGTTTGTTTACCTGTAGCATCCACAGGTTTGCCAATCGCAGCTCCAGACCAAGGTGGGCTGCGGAAAGCAGCAGCCAGTATATCCTTCATCTCACAAGTTAACGTGATAGGGAGGAACAGAACTGAGGGTTAGGAAGTCCTGCATCCTAATCAAGGATCTTCCACTGACCTACTATGTGGCCTAGGGTAAGTCACTTCATATTTCTACACATCACTTAGCTACATAATAGACCTGATTAAAGATTTCTAAAATCCAAAATTTCTACAAAAAATAATTGTAAGGGTTTTTCACTAACAAGTTTCTCTTTTTTGTGGGGGAGAGGGAAGAGAACAACTCAACTACCTAAGGTGGGTGCTGTGAGCATTAACTGGTTAATGCCAGTACAGCACTAGAATAAATATTATTATTTACAGTTATCTAGCCTTTTTCATGACCCATCTAGAACCTAGATCAGCAAATAAAGCCTGAAAAAGCTTTCCTCCTCCTCTTCTTCATGAGATTGTACACGAATCAGACACATTTGGGCAATATTTAATAGATTTTGTAATATTCTGCAAGCATTCTGCCAAATGTTAAAGCCGCAGCATGAGGCATTTGAAGGATCTGATACAGAGTGTAATGGGAATCTATTGTCTTCCAAGGGCTTTGGATGAGGCCCAGATTCTTCAGTGCCTAGCCTAGGACTTGCCAAGACCAGTTTTTAAATGCTAAGTAGTGGGAGAGAAGGAAAGCCATTGAGATTATTTTGATGCAGAACCATTTAAGCTCAAAATAATAACAAATAACAATAACGAATGCTGAGAATAATAGTGAGAAATAGTGTAAAGTGCTTTGAAAAATATAAAGCATATGGTTTGTTGTTTATAAATAAAATACAGTTGAGTCTTGAGTAAAAAACAAAGTATCCATGAGGGAGGGGACCCTAAATAAGTCTTGTATCAAGGTGTAGCCATGTTAGTCTGTATTCACAAAAACAAAAAGTGTTGTGTCCTTCACAGGAAATAAATAGCTTTTATGTTATCTGAAATGGCAGGGGCGGCTCCAGGCACCAGAGCAGCAAGCACGTGCCTGGGGTGGCAAGCCGCCGGGGGAGGCCTGCCAGTGGCTATGAGGGTGGCAAGCAGGTGGTTTTTGGCAGTGCGCTGTAACGAGAGGTCCACCGGTCCCACAGCTTCGGTGGCAATTTGGCGGTGGGGATGACTCAAAGAACCGGAAGATCACAAAACTCCCAACTAACTAGTGACTGGACATACCCAAAACTGAGATTCTGCTACAGAACTGCACTTTTATTGTTTAAGAGCTTCTAGTTGGTGGCTTGAGAAGAAGAGGTAGTCTAACCAGTATCATGTGTATTCTGTGGTAGAGCAGCACAAGGAGTTAGCCCGTTCAGGGAATTGACCCTAAGGATTTAAAGTGGAAGCCCATCTATAGCAGTGTTACAGTTTTCATGGCATGCCAGGTGCATATGAATGTATATGCTCAAGGGTGACTTTCTGCAGATAGGTGTCATTAGAAGCCGTCAGATACCTGTGCTAATATCAAATGTCTCTCTAGATTGTGAAATGAAACCAAGACTAGCAAGAGACATTGAAAGTGCCCAGAAAATGATAGTAATGAAGCAGCAGGAAGACAAACAACACTTCTACAATTACATCGAGCTACACAGAAAGCTGTTTTTCTAGGGCTTTTTTACACTCATCTGACAGAAGTTGGGGCCTACAGAATACTTTCACTACCAAAGTTAGAAAGAAGAAGCTATAGAACTACAGTACGTATGGCCCCACTCCCTGTTATAGTTGAGCACCGCACACTTTTTAGTACATTTATCCCACAACACCCCTGTGAGGTAGGGAAGTATTATTATGGGGAATGGAGTCACAGTGAGACTGACTTGACTATGGTCACAAAGGAAATCTTGGTAGAGCAGGAACCTGAACTTGTCTCTTCTAAGCCCCAGACAAGTGTTTTAGCCACTGCATACTCCTTCTTCTCTCAAATAGTTGTCAAGCTACTTCACAATTCATTGCCTTCTGGATAACTTTGTGTTAGCTTGGTGCCCGGGTAAAGTATGTTTCAAAAGGTCCTGCAGATGAAGATAGAAAACTCTTCAGAAGGTGGGTGAGGAAAGATTTCAGGTAAGTAAAATATTGCTTTGAAGGAAGTCACAGGAGCAGGCCTACCCCAGTTATGTCGCAAAACTGAAATGCTCAGCAATTAGCTTCAAACTTGAACTAAAGAGCCCTTATCAACCCTAAAATAGCCTTTTCATTATGCCTTAGATTCTTTGCAGCTCATTCATTCCTCCAAATAGCTTTTGTGAGATTTTCCAGATGCTAGGGCTAGTCCATACATAGTTTTTTGTACAGGTATATGTCAGTTAAGGAAGTGGGGGGCGGGTTGTTTGTGGAGTGGTTTTTAAACTGATCTGGTCATATCAGTACAACCCCTAGGTAGATTCAGTGATACTGTTATAGAGGTGTTTTTTACCAATATAGCTTATGCTTCTGATACAGGAGTAAGGGATATCAGTATAAGCATCTTTATACTGGTATAGTTGTGTCTGCACTTGAGGAGAGTTTACCACTTTACCTGTACTGATATAGTCAAATTGGTACAATTTGTGTTTGGACAAGGCCTCACTTCACTAATCTGACAGAGCTAGACAAAGTCTCCTCCATGATTTTTGGCCAAAACCACTTAAGATCAGGTACTGTTGAGGTACATTTTTTTTCTAATAGAAAACCAGTGTTATGCTATATAGGGACATAGGCTGCTGGCTTGAATAAGAATTTTTAGCTTGGGTGAAGGGGCTGTATCTTAAGATTCTAAATAGGGATGGTCAGATATATCCTAGCGAAAGGCTTAATCTATATGTACTTGCTGGAAACTGTACACAACTTTGCTAAGTAGGTTCATGAACCCTCCAACAGTTCTGCTTTGAGTTTGAAGTTTGTAACAAAATCAGTAAATGGCGTGATTTCAGGTTTACTTCTCAACATTTTATCCAGCTATATCATTTAAAAGAGGGCAGCAGAGACTGGAGCCCTGATCCGTAGAGTGAGACTGTTTTCAAACTTTGCACCACTGACAGTCCATAAAGTGCTGGCATATCACAGGGCTCTGTTCCACATCTTTGTTTCAAGCTGCTTCTGCTGGCACCTAAGCTTGTCAAAGAAGAGCCAGAGTGTCTGCCAAAGCAGCTAGAAACTAGGAGGACCAGCCAGCTTAATTGGCACTGCTGTGTTAAAGGACGAGAAATGCTAGCAGGAGTTGCTCTTGGGCTGTCACCATCAGTAGGACTGTTAGAGATAACACCTTTCTAATCTCATCGGCCATGTAAATAACTCTAGTTGCCACAACGATGGAGTGGAATTCTTTGGCACTGCCATGTGAGAGAGGAGATGCAGTTACTCAGGCATTTCTAAGAGGTGTTCCACACTATGAAAGTTTGAAGACCCTTCACAAAGGGGGTTAATTCTGTTAGTATCGGTTTATCTACTAGGTAGCCTTGTTTCTCTCTTGCAATGTTTGGTTTTAACTGGATTGTTGTTTAGTAGCTTTAAGTTGTCACTCCCTGATCCTGACTCTGCCTTATGGCAGAAATTGACCTGATATTAGCAATCCACTTCTCCTTAATATATCATCATCATTAGCGCTGATGGTTATTTTTCAAATGAAAAGGTGGTTTGATTTAAAAAAATTGCCTTAAAAAAATAGAAATGGTTTATGATTGTCAAAGTTTTTGTCTAAGAAAATCACTTAAAAATTGATCAAACAAGATTAAAAACTTCAAAACAAGAATGTCACAACTTGTCACAACAATAGCTCTGTAAATTTCCTGCCAGCTCTAGTTATCAGACTATGGGATTCAGTTTGGGAGGGAGGGGGTTGTAAAATCAATTTAACCATCAGTTTTATTAGGTCTCTTTTGACTAAATCCTTAAACACTTAGTCAGGCAAATTATTACTGACTACAATAAGCAGCTCAGAATTTGGCCCATCATGGATATTCTTTGCCAGCGTTCACTCATTAGGTCTATTGTGCAGTTGCATCTTTCTTGTAAGATGGTGCAAGATAATATTGAAATCCCGTACTGTAAATCAAACTGTGAACATACCCGTTGGTTTCTTTCTCTACTAAGTGACAAGCTGTTTGTTGTATAATTGCACAGCTTTCTCCACTGTTTCCCCTTTATGCCACTGAGCCCACATACACATTTTGAAGAGTGGCAGCATGGATCCCATAGTAGGAACAGTATTGTCAAAGGGTGTCAGGTGTATAGAGACAAGAGTTTTCTCATGGATCCCCAGGCCTCATATATAGAGGGGTAAACCCCACATTTGGTAGAATAATTGCAGTGGAAAGCTATGCCCCAGTGAGAATTACCTGTATATGGGGAGTATTTGGCCTATTATTGGTGCATTGAAGAAAAGAGTCTGAAAATAGCATATTGAGTGTTTTGTCTTTGGTTTGTGGAGGTTTTTTTGTTTATTTTTTTTAAACATAGAGATAAGAAACATTGACTTCTTGGCACAATCAGTCTTAAAACTACCTATTGGAAACCAGGAAGATACTTATGGTTTATATCATAAGAATATCAATTTGGGAGCTTGCACTCACAATGGAGAGGTATCCCTTTTTTATTTTGTTTTTCTCTCCTTCTCTCAAGTGACACTGATTAGATTTTCTTATCCAATCATTCAGAGAGATTATCCTGATTATTCTTCTCTCCAATATTCAAGATTACTCTTGCTATTTGCTTTTTGTCAGAATTAATATATCATGCAAGCCACCAGGTTAAAAAGTTATCCAAGCGTCTTCATTATTCTTGCATTTCTGATCTTTGATTCCACCGTGGTGAACAGATGGGCCTTTGCTTATTCATTTGCTTCATCACTACTAAGATATATTGAAACTGCTATGTATTATAGTCAATTGTGTTAGAATTTATTGAACTCTGCTCTCTTGTTCAGCTGCAGCCCAGCGATAATGGTATGTGTGGAAAGTCAGGCAGGTAGCCTGACACATTATTTGGCAGTATCTTAAAATTAGAGCTATTTGGTCAAATGTTATAGAACTAAAAGAGCATTGTGTTACCTGCTGAGTCATCACTTTTTGCTACATGCTTCTTCAATTCTCTTGGGTAAAGAAAAATCTTAGTTTTAAATAAAGTTTCAATTGCTCATGGTTGTAAAAAAAAATCAGTTCCTAAAAGATGGAGAAGCTTATGCTGCACTTTGAAAAGATGCTAGAATGGCATAAATTGTTTCATATGAATATCTTATTTATATTAGATAAAACTGAAGATTTCCAGGTGATGGCAAAGATTTTCTCTCTTCTCTAAAGGAGAACACAGATGTGTGTGTGAGAGAGAGAGATACTAGTAAATAGCATCAGTTAGGAGTCATGGCCATGAACTGATATAGCACTACTGGACTTCAAAATCCATTTAAGTCAATAGGAGTCTTTCAGCTGAAACAGGGGGCTTTGTATCAAGCCTTTTCTTTGTGGCAAGTATTGGCTTGCTTCTCTGATTGTCCATAATTAATAACAAAAACAAAACAAAATATTATTTTATATTTATGTTTGTGTACTCCATAGTGATGCTATATCAGGACCAGAGCCCCATTTTGCTATCTGTTGTAGAAACACATGGTTCCCTGACTCAGATGTTAAAATCCAAGATGACTAGTGACATGAGAAGGGTAGAAAGAAAGGGATAAAATGAGATATACATTTAGAATTTTTCAAATTGATCATAAGTAGATAAAGTAAGTGTCAGCTATCCCCATTGGCTCATCAATCTAGCTACCATTAGAACAGACAGACTCTTTAGAAAGTGTAACTAGGAACACCCTGGGAGTCTTGCAGGACTGGTGGGTGGATACCCAAACAAGAACATGTTCCCAAACTGTCTCTGATTCAATAGTGCACTGGCCAAATTTCAAAGCCGCAGTGCCCAGGTTTAGTACATTGTGTTTTTCTGTCCCTTCTCATCATCTTTGGTCTAGAATTTGTTCCGTTGTTGCCATAAAGTACTCCTTTTGCAGTGCATGCAATGATTTAACATGCATTTTAACCTTCTGAAATTTTGAGTCTGCCCTTGTGTTTTCAACGTCAGAAATAATAGTCTTAATTTGTGGCCCTAACTTCATTTCAGTTTTAGCATTGCTCAAGTGGTCTAATACTTTGCTGTAAAACAAAGTTTTCTCATGGCTGACCTCCAGTAGCAATGTTAATATTTTTCTTATTTACTCGGAAAGGCTTTCCTCACCCAGAGGCTTACATTTTACATGTGTTCTACTATACAACTTATTGCACATTTCAAAAGTAATTATTGTGCAAATTTCAAAGCTGAACAACATAGCCGCTTCAGGAGCATTTTTCTTTTCTTTTGGAGGCATGATCTTGCATTAGCAGCGTGCACTCATGCTTTGCTGTTTAGTCTGAATTGCATTTATCACTCTGCAAGTGGGAACAACTTGCCTGTCTCTCTATATGTGAATTCATGTAATTCACTGATTTCTATCGCTCTAGCCATATCTATACATTCACCATATGTCAGTGCTGGTTTACTTAGAGGTCCCTCATGCAGCACAATGTAGTTAGAAAGAAAGAGAGAATTTCATGTACAATGGTAAGAGTCAGCAGTAGAGCCCTCTCCAGACTGATATAGCATAACTTATTGACTATGAGGACATTAGCTTTTCCAGTGTTTGCTCATGTTTTTATGGAGGGCTTAAAGATCTAATTACAAAATAATAGAAAAAGAGTTCAGTCCTAAACAGGTGTTACCCCCATTCAGCCACAATTCCCCATCTAGCTATTGAAGATGAAGCAATTTCTGGTGGTTAAAACATTCATCTGGGAGCCCCATGCTCTGTTCTTGTTCCTGGCTCAGTTACGGAGCTGCTCTTTGTCCCTGAGGAGGTCATTTTGATCAAACATTTGTAAGAGGTGCCTTCATTTGAGTGAGCACCCAGATATTAAGGTATCCTGTTTCAGAGGCCATTTTCAACAGTTTGATCCTTTCTGCCTCAGGTTTACAACCCTTATTGTTGAGATCATTTGCTTACCTACTGGTTATGCTGAAAAGCTTAATTAACATATAGAGCTTCTGATATTATGGTGAGCAAATGATTTGTTAAGTGTTCTTATCCTGCTCCTTTTCTTAGTTTAAGATTTCCAAAATTGGAGCAGCTTAACAACATTTCAGAGGTTTCTCCACTAAATGTTTGATACTAAATTTTGACACCTGGCTAGAGGCATCAGCTTGTCCTTTGTCTTTGAGAAACAGGTTTACTTTCCTCCCTGAACTTGTCTGGTAAATACATTATAGCCATAATTTCAGTTTATGATCATAACTTTTCATATGCATTTTGTACATACACTACACAAGAATACTGATGATCAGTGTGTTATTAGATTTCAAATGATACCTCTGTGACGGGATCCCCAGGGTGCAGCCTGGGACTGTGGGACCACTGTGCCCACTTAGCCCAGGCTGGAGAGAGTTGTCTTTCACAATGTCTTCCTAATGACAAGCAGCAAACCACTCTGGGTGCTGTGATCACTCAGCACAACCACTTGTGGAAACCCACACCCAGCTAGATTGAATGAATGCTCCCAGAGCTTTCCTAGACACCATGGTGCAAATAAGTGATGGTCACATTAACACCACCCTATACCGAAATCCTACTGACTACTATGCCTACCTTCATGCCTACAGCTTCCATCCCAGGCACACCATACTATACATTGTCTACAGCCAAGCACTGAGGTACAACCACATCTGCTCTAACCCCTCATACAGGGACCAACACCTACAAAATCTTCACCAAGCATTCTCAAAACTACAATACCCGCACAAGGACATAAGGAAACAGATCAACAGAGCCAGACGTGTACCCAGAAGCCTCCTACTGCAAGACAAACCCAAGAAAGAAACCAACAGAACTCCACTGGCCATCACATACAGTCCCAACACATCATCAGGGATCTACAACGCGTCCTGGACAATGATCTCTCACTCTCACAGGCCTTGGGTGGCAGGCCAGTCCTCGCCCACAGACAACCTGCCAACCTGAAGCATATTCTCACCAGTAACTGCACACCGCACCATAGTAACTCTAACTTAGGAACCAATCCATGCAACAAACCTCGATGCCAACTCTGCCCGCATATCTACACCGGCGACACCATCACAGGACCTAACCAGATCAGCCACACAATCACCATTTCATTCACCTGCACCTCCACCAATGTAATATATGCCATCATATGCCAGCAATGCCTCTCTGCTATGTACATCGGCCATAGCATCGGACCATGTACGTCGGACAGTCTCTACGGAAAAGGATAAGTGGACACAAATCAGATATTAGGAATGGCAACATACAAAAACCTGTAGGAGAACACTTCAGCCTCCCTGGACACACAATAGCAGATCTAAAGGTAGCCATCCTGCAGCAAAAAACTTCAGGACCAGACTTCAAAGAGAAACTGCTGAGCTTCAGTTCATCTGCAAATTTGACACCATCAGCACAGGATTAAACAAAGACTGTAAATGGCTAGCCAACTACAAAACCAGTTTCTCCTCCCTTGGTTTTCACACCTCAACTGCTAGAACGGGGCCTCATCCTCCCTGATTGAACTAACCTCGTTATCTCTAGCCTGCTTCTTACTTCAATATATATACCTGCCCCTGGAAATTTCCACTACATGCATCCGACGAAGTGGGTATTCACCCAGGAAAGCTCATGCTCCAAAACGTCTGTTAGTCTATAAAGTGCCACAGGACTCTTTGCTGCTTTTGAAGAGCCACTCATGAATCACACAGAGAAAGGCACCAGCGCTAAATCCCCCCATCTCCAAGCACTATACCCCAGGAATATACTGCCTTGCACTGCTCATCTTGAGCAGTGCAATTTATTAATTGGTTCGCCACTTCATCAGTGGAAAGTGGATATACACCAGCCTTTGCAAAACCTGAGCAGATTTACCACACACTTCAGGCAAACTCACTGGTAAAGATAACAGTAAAACAAATTTATTGACTACAAAAGATAGATTTTAAGTGATTATAAGTGATAGTCAAAAAGTCAGAGTTAGTTACCAACAGAAATAAAATACAAGCACGCAGTCTAAACTCTCAACCCTATTAGACTGGGCAACAACTAGACTAAGCGGTTTCTCACCTCACTGGATATTGCAGTTCATAGTACACAGATTTCACCCTTGTAATCTGAGCCAGTTCTCTTAGTTGGAGTTTTCGGTGTCCTTGTTGCTTGCAGCATAGGTTGGTGAAAGAAAAAGGCCCAGCATGTGGCCACTTGGTTCTGTTTTATATCCTCAGTCCCATGTGCTTTTAGAACACATGTCCAGGTCTGTCTTGGAGCATTGCTGAGTCTCCAGGAAAGGTTGATCAATTCCTCTGGTGTGGTCTCATGCAGGTGAGTCATTGAATTGTAGCTCCCTTGCTGGACAATGGCAGTTGATGGGTTGTTTAACACCCCACCCGGGCATTGGTTACTTTCCTTGCTGTTGCCTCTGGGGAGCTAATATCTGGCTGTTTCCCCAACTTGCAGCACATTTTAGTGACAACCATACAACACAATTGTCATAACTTCACATGCATCAACGATAGAGATATGGATAGAGATATGACTTTCAGCAGATCATAACCTTTTCCCTGATAGCCTACAGGGCATGCTTTATATGCAAGATCATGATGATATAAAAATGAGGAATATGAGAGTTACAGGACACTCCCTCAAGGTATAGAATGCCACAATTTCACAAGGCACATATTGTACAAAGATTATTACAATAATGTGTAGGATGTGAATACATGGGTGCTTTCAGTCACACAGTGGTAAGAGCAACAATAGGCCAGAGATAATGCCTTTGCTTCCAATCCCAAGGGCATCCCAACCACCTGCATGACTTTGGCATGCAGCTGTACAGTGGCAAGGTGGCCCAAGCTCCCTCTCACTGAGCAGCCGTAGCGCCTAGTCATCCAATGTCCTCTCCCAGTCCTTTTATACTACATAAGATCAACCTCAAACCAATGCCAGGACAACTGCTTGTCCCCACTCAGTAGACAGAATTAGCAATTATTCCCCAGACTGGCTCTCTTGCCATGGCAGGATCACACTCTTGGGTGGATGGGAGAAAGAGGCAGAAGTCACCTTTTTTAAACAAGTACAGAGGACAAGAAGGAGAAAAGGAGGCTAGGAGAAAAGGAGGCTCGGACAAAATGTACTTTCACCAGAAGATAAAGCTTGTCTAATCTTGTAATTTTGCTGCGTACTTCTTTACTATCTCAACCAATAAGACAAAAAGTGATCTCACTTGCTTAACCTTGTTGATGGTTTCTTTTAATGTGGAGGTGCATTCAAACAAGTGAACACAGCATGCTTGAAGGGTTTTCACATAAGTAGTGCCTTTATTACATATGAAAGAGGGGGGTTATGTTTGTGGTTTTATTTGTTTTAAATGAACATGACTTCTTTGCAGAGTTTCAAGAGTGTCTGGAATGAAAGGCAGTAAAAGGCCACCTCCTGAAAATCATGTGTTTTCCACAATGGTAAAGAAATATTTGCTAGGAGAAAATGACCATGAAATTGTTGGATTTGTGTGTACAGAGACCGAAGAGCAAGTTATTTAAATGAATAATGCTCAAATATGTGATCAGCTAAGAGCCTTTCCCTGTAGAAAAAGACAAATCGTTCTCTTTAATGTATGTCAGAAAGGACTAAGATTTACCACTATATCACTGGTATTAATGTGATCCTTGGATGTATCAATAAGGATAGTAAGTAGGAGTAAGGAAGTGATTTTACCTCTGCCTTCAGCATTGGTGAGACAGATACTAGAATAATACATATAGCTCTGGTGTCCATGTTTTTTAAAGGATGTGGAAAAATTGGACAGGATGCAGAAAAAGCCACACAGTTATTAAAGGGCTGGAAAAATGCCTTACAGGGATACTTTAAAAGCTCTGTTTAGCTTATGAGAAAGAAAGGTCAAGAGGTGATTTGATCATAGTGTAATAATTAACTTCACAGGGAGAAAATACCAGGTGTCAGAAAGCCCTTTAATACAGCAGAGAATGGCATAGCAAGAACCAACGACTGAAGTTGGGTGAGTTGGTTGTTTTTTTTTTCAGAACAAAACAAGTAAATTGAAGCAATTAAAATTCCCTGCTCCCTGAAGTCCTTTTAAACGCTAGTAAAAGCAGAAAGCTAGAATGCCAAGTTGGATCAATGTGCAGTTTAGGCCTCATGGCATTAACTCGGTTTTCTGTTTTTAGTGGACTTATCAACCTGTCAGGCTACACTTCTAGACTGCTTTAATGTGTTCCAAAAAGAAACAAACTTCTTCTTTTTAGAAAAGGACACCCATGAGTTCTTACTTTGCTGATAAAATATATAATTTACAAAAGGGGTTAAGGACAGAACCTGCGCAATTATAAATGCCATTTAAACACTTTTCTAAAGTATCAACGAAACTGGAATGTCAGCATAATTCTATGTTGATTTTAACTTGATTTACTAGGAATAATCCCCTTGAGCCAGTAGCTGACCTCCAAAACATTGACACTTCCTGTGGGATATCAAGGAATAACAAGAAACATCTTACTATAAAGAAAAAGCAAGCTTGGTGATGTGTGAAGTTGGTTCCTGTGTTGTCAATTAGACAAGCTTGTAGCAAGTACTCAGCAATAGTAAAATAAATGTCCAGAGACCTTTTTCTAACAGACAAGCTGACAACTCAGCAGTTCAAACAGATTTTTTTAAGCTAATTCACTAGCGGTATAGGCTGATTAATACTGCTTTATCTCTTGCTTTAAATCAAGTTTCTGTCATGAGGATCCATTAATCTCTCCAATGTTATCAAGTGTCTCAGTGGCAGGAAATTATATTTCCAAACTGAATTTTGTTCTGTTTCAGTGTAGTAAGAAATATTTTCCAAATGGCTAATAGGATGCATAAAGGCTGTGACTCTGACAATACCTCTGAATAAATACAAGCTATAAATTAAAGCTACTTTCTTCCAAGAGCCAATGTTACAGCAAAATAGAGGACAATGATTACCCAGAAAAGATAAGCAAATACTGTACAAGATTTTAAATGAAAAGAAAAGCAGCAGATGGTTAACTTTTTAATATACCTCTTTCTAACAATCAGCTATAAAAGTTAAAAACAATCCAGCTAGTCTCCTGGTGCTAATAAAACACACATTAATTCTTACCACATGTGCTTACTCTACAAGATGTCGTATCTTGCAGCCACCTCCAGTAATGGAAATAGATATTGTTTACAGGAGTCTTGGCATCTAGTGTCCTTTTGTTTCAGTGGAGACAAATTTACTGTAAGTAAGTGTCTATGGGTTAAATTTATTATGCTAGGACTACAATGTATAGCCCCAGGCAACAAAGCGACTTCATTTTATGACCAGTGATAGAGTTACAGTGAGGATGGGGTATCTGCAGAATGTATTGGAAACTGTAGCAGCCCTGACATATTTTACAGCCTCCTTTTCCCAAGAACAATACAGCAATTTCAATAATGTTTAAATAGGTTTGTTCTGCAGATTTCTTTGGGTCTTATCTATTACTGATCATGACCATCTTGCTGAGTGCTATTAAATGGCACTTGTAAGAGTGAAGCCAAATAGCAAGTTTTTGATCACAGGCAATATCTACAAAATTGTATGATGGTTACCACAAAATTAAAAAAAATACCTATAAGTTAGAAAAATCTAATTCAGCAATGGACGCTGAAATGTTTCCTAAGCTAGTTCTCAAAAAGAACAGGAGTACTTGGGCACCTTAGCGACTAACAAATTTATTTCAGCATAAGCTTTCGTGGGCTACAGCTCACTTCTTCGGATAAATTTGTTAGTCTCTAAGGTGCCACAAGTACTCCTGTTCTTTTTGCAGATACAGACTAACACGGCTGCTACTCTGAAACCTGTCATTAAGCTGGTTCTGTGCACCAAGACTCTGAATATACAATGGATTTGAAGACAGATCCAAAGCCAATGGAAGTGAATTAAAAGATTCATTTACTACATTGGGCTTTGATACAATCGAAGATGATCCAAAGATAAAATATATTTTTTTAATAAAAAATTGCTAATGGAGTTACCCCACTCAACCACAACAACACACGCTGGGCACAAAAGAGAAATACATGATCCTTACTACTAAGAGCTTACATGTCTGCTTGCTTTTCTGTGATCTCTGATGTGATAGGGAGGGTAACAGGCAACAAGGGGTGAGGAATGATGAGTAATATAACTCTATGTTGATTCAATTTAGAGCTTAATTGTTTATTACATAATAGCGATTGACTTGCTTCTTATGGATGTTGTAATGCCTTATACAATAGAGCTCTTACTCTTACATCATCCTGCTGGAAAGGTATAACAAGTGGGGTTCCGCAGGGGTCTGTTTTGGGACTGGCTCTGTTCAATATCTTCATCAACGACTTAGATAATGGCATAGAAAGTACGCTTATTAAGTTTGCAGATGATACCAAACTGGGAGGGACTGCAACTGCTTTGGAGGATAGGGTCAAAATTCAAAATGATCTGGACAAATTGGAGAAATGGTCTGAGGTAAACAGGATGAAGTTTAATAAAGACAGATGCAAAGTGAAGGCAGGGGGCTGGACTCAATGACCTTTCAAGGTCCCTTCCAGTTCTAGGAGATAGGATATCTCCATTAATTAATTATAATTATTATATCAAAAAAGTGCTCCACTTAGGAAGGAACAATCAGTTTCACACATACAGAATGGGAAGAGACTGTCTGGGAAGGAGTATGGCAGAAAGGGATCTAGGGGTTACAGTGGACCACAAGTTAAATATGAGTCAACAGTGTGATGCTGTTGCAAAAAAAGCTAACGTGATTCTGAGATGCATTAACAGGTGTGTTGTGAGCAAGACACAAGTAGACATTCTTCTGCTCTACTCAGCTGGAGTATTGTGTCCATTTCTGGGCACTGCATTTCAAGAAAGATGTGGAGAAATTGGAGAGGGTCCAGAGAAGAGCAACAAAAATGATTAAAGGTCTTGAGAACATGACCTATGAAGGAAGGCTGAAAGAATTGGGTTTGTTTAGATTGGAAAAGAGAAGACTGAGAGGGGACATGATAGCAGTTTTCAGGTATCTAAAAGGGTGTCATCAGGAGGAGAGAGAAAACTTGTTCACCTTAGCCTCCAATGATAGAACAAGAAGCAATGGGCTTAAACTGCAGCAAGGGAGGTTTAGGCTGGACATCAAGAAAAAGTTCCTAACTGTCAGAGTGGTTAAACACTGGAATAAATTGCCTAGGGAGGTTGTGGAATCTCCGTCTCTGGAGATATTTAAGAGTAGGTTAGATAAATGTCTATCAGGGATGGTCTAGACAGTATTTGGTCCTGCTCTGAGGGCAGCGGACTGGACTTGATGACCTCTCGAGGACCCTTCCAGTCCTAGAGTCTATGAATCATTGAAAGTCTACCATAGGTACCTCTATGGCACTCATTACTGTAGCATCTGAGCACTTCTTTATGGTATTTATATCACCCCTGTGAGGCAGGGAATTACTATCATCCCCATTTTGCATATGGGGAAATGAGGCACATGGAGACTAAGTGACTTACCCAAGGTCACATAGGAAGTGTGGAGAAGAGCAGGGAACTGAAATCAGGTCTCCCAGGTACCAGGCTAGCGTCCTAACCACTGGATCCCTTCCTTTCCCTGTAAGTGAACAAGTATAAAAGGAACCTGTTCTTTCCAGGTCACCAGAGAAACTGCTTTGCTACTCCCCTTCTGAAAGAGTCTGCAGCTTCACTGCCAGGGCATCTCACATATGAAGCTCCATTCAGGAACCTGGGAGTAGCACACTTCTTCATAACCACAACAAGGCACTTTGCTCCAAGTATCTTTCATATTTAATAGAGACGACTTCATTCTCAATTCAGCAATGCTTTTCTTGGAAGACAGCGGATCACTGTCTTCTTCCTATACTAACTAGTGTCCAATGATAAGGAAAAAATATAAGTGGGATCACATGCCCCTCTAAACAACACAGCTTGAGAGTCACTCTGAAAGGCTTTTCAAAATATATCGTGGGCGGCAGATATTAACTTTTCAGAGTCATTTTTGGATATGGAGTGGAGTCTAACAAGAGACTCTCAATGGCTTGTCATTCCCCTATTTTGTGTTGCCCAAATTCAGCAAAAGTACATATAAATCATAATCAGAGTATAAGCCTACCAGACTTGGTGATAAAATACTAAGCTCTCTCTCTTAATTTGGTTATATTAGGGATCAAATGGGAGAAGAAATTTTGAGAAAAATATACACAAGAGAATGTCTCTAGCATAGATTCCAAGGCCAGAAGGGACCATTGTGATCATCTAGTCTGACTTCCTGTATTGCACAGGCCACAGAACTTCCCCAAGAGAATTCCTAGATTGTAACATTTTTAAAAAAATCCAATCTTGAATTTTTAAAAATTGTCAGTGATGGAGAATCCACAATGACAACTGGGAAGTTTTTTCAATGGTTAATTACTTTCACTGTTAAAAGTTTACACCTATTTCCAGTCTGAATTTGTCTAGCTTCAAATTCCAACCCCTGGATGGTGTTAGACTTTCTCTGCTAGTTTGAGACCATTATTGTTACATATTTGTTCCCTATGTACTTATAGACTGTAATCAATTCATCCCTTAATCTTCTCTTTATTAAGATAAATAGACTGAGCTCCTTGAATCTTGTAGGCAATTATCGTGTATTTTAGGCCACGAGTTGAGCGGTCAGTCTGGAAAATTACTGGGACCCTTGTCATAATCATGTGATTGTCTGAATTTTAGCTAACCTTGCATCGTACAGTAAACAGGGCCTTTTATGGTGCCCACAAGACTGTTGCTTTGTGCATGCTGTGCGCGTGATAATATGCCTTGGTCCAATCATATAATTAGTATGTATAACGTCAGCATGCATGGTCAGCACTTATGTAACTAGGTTTTACTATATAAGGGGGTAGTAAAAAAAATAAAAGGAAGAAGATTTTTTACTTGTCTGCAGCTGTGTTGTGTGTGAATTTTCTGTGCTCCGCATGAGACGCCACAGAATCTATCATTGTAAGGCATGTTTTCTAATCCTTTTATTATTCTCGTAGCTCTTCTGTGCACCTTCTCCAGTTTATCAACATCCTTCTTGAATTGTGGACACCAGAACTGGACACAGTGTTCCAGCAATGGTAGCAACAGAGACAAGAATCAGAGGCAAAATAACGTGTCTGCTCTTACTTGGGATTCCCCTGTTTATGCATCCAAGGATGGCATTAGCCCTTTTGGCCATAGTGTTGCACTGGGAGCTCATGTTCAGCTAATTATCCACTATGACCCCCAGACTTTTTTCAGTCACTACTTCCCAAGATGGAGTCCTCCAGCAGGTAAGCATGGCCTACAGTCTTTGTTTTACATTTAGCAGTATGAAAACACACATCTTACCAAGAATGCTCTTCATTAGTGACCTGTCCTCTTCATTGTTTACCACTCCCCAAATTTATGTATCATCTGCAAACTTTATCAGTGATGAATTTGTGGTGTTTTTCCCCCCAGATCATTGATCAAAACGTTTAATAGCGGAGGGACGATAATCAATCCCTGCATCTACTGGGAAATAATTAAAACTCCGTAAAAAAAGAAACATTGCTTATTACACTGTTCATAATTGTCTCATTGTTACCTTGTCTTTCCTCTGTCTGTCTGTTGTAGCCTGTTATTGCTTGTCTAATATGTAGATTGTAAATTCCTCAGGGCAGGGATTATTTTTTCATGCAGGTACAGTGTCTAGCACCATAGAGCTCTAATCCCTGATTGGGGTCTGTTAGTGCTACTGCAACACAAATAATAAATGGATTCCAGAGTATTCCATATGGGATGCACTACAATAGAAAACCACCTACACCTCCCATCCCAGGGTCCCCTCATTCTGGTTTGCAAATGTAAGGGCCCTTTCCTACACCCATGATTTGATGGAAATGCACCCCTCCCCCAATTAAAATATCCTAGAAAGCTATCCCACCAGAAACATTCCCAAATGTGGATCCCCATTTCGCTCATCCACCAAGTTACACTGGCCTGAGGTACAGGAAGTTCAAAAGTTAGTCCGGCCCTGTGCCAGTGACAGGTTTAAGGTCTTACATCTTGCAAAGACAGAAGTCAGAGCTGTCTGCTGCTGCAACAGGAGAAGTAACAGCAAATAATTCATGATAATTATACTTAAAAGCATTCCTATAGCTTGACAATTCTTTGCATAAAACCACTCCGAAAAACAAAACCAGATGTCTAACCTGGCACTAATTTTACCTTGCCAACAACTGCTTTCAGCCCCTGAATGGCATAGTTTTAAAATATTTTATTGGAACTATTTGTTGTATCCTTCCAACTGTAATGTCAGGCCTCTTCAATATCAGAATCCAAACTCTTGCTGGCTCTAAAGTAGAAATTATAACAAATACATTTATAATAATCAAATAGTTACGCCATAAGTTTTCTATACAGAAAACTGTCCACTTTGAAGTCTTATACTTTGGGACCTTCCACTTGCTCTGTATTCCGCTGGAAATGTCTCAGGGTGGAGATAATCCTAACATTTATATAAAGAACTCTGCTTTATTGTAATGGACATTAATAACAGTGTGCTCTCTACATTTATTCACAGGTAAACCCCCTATTTCATTCAAGTCCTATCCTAAATGCTTTGTAAAACTGGAGTTTCAGATAGCCAGGGACTTCCAGGGCTGTGGAGATGGGGGAGAAAGGGGGGATAACAATTGTACCGGGGTACTGAATTATGGGGCGAAGCCCAAAACATCCATAAAATCTGTGTAAATAAAGTACCAATATCTACTTTAAATCAATTCAATTGATTAGTAGAAGCAACAAGATGATGAATACAAGACTGAAGTATGAGTTAAATATAAGCAAAGAGACTTCTGTCAGTCTGTAATAATAAACAATGAAGTAAAGAAACTAGAAGAATAAAAAGTTTCTGTATGATTTATTTTAAGATTCTCAACTTATAATGGCATTTTTTCTTGCCTTTTTTTGCAACAAATGAATCAATAATATCATTATATTGATCTATCTTGCCAGATCACTTTCAGTTGCAAGAGTTGCTAGGTTATTAACTCTTCACTGACCCATGATTGAATGGTGGTAATTCATGTTTGACCACACTACTGATCTTTCTGCACTGGCTACAGATTCTGGCATGCAGCAAAATATGTGAAGTGCAACAATCAGGTTGGGGAAGAGGTTCTGCGGAGAGATTTCATGCAGTTAGTGAAAAGATAACTATGATAAATGAAAAAGAAGGGTAGCTCTCTTTTTTGGACACCCATCCAGCCAGTTAGCTATAAAATCCCCCTTAGCGGTTGTTCTCTACCTGTAAAGGGTCAAAAAGTCTCCCTGCATAGGAAAAAGGAAGACAGTGGGCACCTGACCAAAAGAGGCAATAGGAAGGCTAGAACTTTTTTAAATTGGGGAAAAAACTTCCCCTTTTTCTGTCTGTGGTTGTTCTCCTGGAGAGAAGGGACAGAGCAGCAATGCTGTAAGAAGCTTGGGTCAGGTATGAAAAAGATCATCAGATCATACCTAGAAACTACTCATTTGAAACCCCAGATATGTAAGTAGATCAGGAAATGTCTAGGAAAATGTGATTAGGTTTATTCCTTTTATTTCTTTATGTCTTGTGTATTCCTTTGTACTAACCCCAAGTGCTTTTGTTTTGCTTGTAACCTTTAAGCTGGACCTCAAGAAGGTTATGCTTGATGTTGAATTTTTGTAAGTGGTTTTTTAAAATCTAGCAATAACCTGAGTTTTCAAATGTATTTTCTTTCTTTTTGTTTTTAATAAAATTTATCTTTTATAAGAACAGGATTGGATTTTGTGTCCTAAGAGGTTTGTGCACATGCTGTTTAATTAGCTGGTGGCAACAGCCGATTTCCTTTGCTTTCTCTCTCAGCTTTTCCCCAGGGGGATGGGAGAAGGGGTGTGTAAAAGGACTTGAGGGTACCCCACAGGAATGAATTCTGAAGCGAGCCTTCCTTGGTTCTCAAATGGGTTTTTGCACTTGGGTGGTGGCAGCATCTACCCGTCCAAGTCAGAAGCTGTAAGAAGCTATATCCTTGGGAGTTTAATACAAGCCAGCAGGGGCCGGCCGATTAATTTTTAAAATCCTTGCAGGACCCCCACCTTCTGCACTCTAAGTCTTGAATCAGTCTTAATAGTGAGGCCACTGGTTTCTTTGTCAGTGCATCTGAGAAGCATTAATTCCTCTTTTACATCACCAGAGATGTCAGTGGAATAAAGATTCAAAAAGTCATTGAGAGCAACTTCATCCTTTTCCAGAAAGGTCCATAGAAATTAAAAAATTTGACAGATATGTTCAAATGCAGCAGAACACTTTTTGAGGCCACTTGTGATAAGGTCCACAAGAGAAAGAAAACAGTCCTTTACAGGCTTGTCTTGATCCCCTCCATCATCTCCTCCTGTTTTTGGATGGGTGTGTTGCCCCTGGAGGATTGATGCCAATGTTTGCTGCAACACATGCATTGTAAATTTCATTCCATTTTTCATGCAATTGTTCAGTGAGAAGACCCTCGATGTTGTCTCTTTCAACATCAAGTGTAGTGTCTAAGTCCTGAAGGATCAGATTCTTTTCATTGATGGGGATTAGAATTTTCAGCCAAACTGAGGCAAATAGAACACCTTTACATTTTTACATGTATTTTACTAGTCCAGCAATATCACTTCTGCTTTTAGCAGTCAGGCTTAATTCAGACAACTCATTCTATGCCACTTGTAAACCTTTTAGGTTCTTGGCAAAAGAATGCACACAATCAATATGTGCAGTCCACCATGTACTACACGTTGAATGGAGATCATCAGGAACATTAATTTTTCAAAATTTCCCAGCACTGTGGGCTTGCATTGAAAATCTTGTACAATGACTGGAGTTATCCAAAGAATATACTGTAATACAGTCAATGGACAACTCAGCTGAGTCACACTGAACTTGGTCATGCTATGTGATGTACATTGGGGGGAAAATGCCTGAGGATTCAGTCAAAGAAGAACCGTCTGAGCTCTGGTGTAATTTCCTGCCATATTAGCACCATCATCATAAATTTGTCCATGACAGAGCTGGAAATCTAATCTATGTTCTGCTATGATGTTGCGAATCATTACAGCTATTTCCTCATCAGTCTTCTTGATCAAGTCTTTTAAGCACAAAAATTATTCTTGAATCACAAAGTGACCAGCAAATATTTGATGAATGTTTGTTCCTTGCTGGAGCTGGGAGGTGTTGCACTGGAACTTTATTGAAAAGCATGTGGCTTATTTAACCTCCTCTAGGATTGTTTCATGACTTCCCAGTGCATTCTTGAATAAAACTTATTTTGGCTCTCAGTTAGTAAGTAATGTACCTGAACTCTCTGATAGTTACACCTATGCCTTTTACTGACAGTCAGCATAGTCACCAAAAGTCTGACTCAATGATGCCCAAGAAATTGCCATTGGATTTATCACTCAGCTTGCAATTTCTGCCACAGAAAGCTAAGAAACAAAATAATACATTTCAGGATTTTCTTCCACTTTTCTTTTACATTTGCAAAATTTGTCTCCAATAACAGTGGATGGTTTTATCACCTTTCAATCTCCTTGCGTCCATCCATTTCATATGGCAAGCTCTGCATATGCTGTTTTTTCCACAGTCAGGGATTCACTTATACAGCTGGTGCCAACTGCAATCTGCAGTTCACCCAATTAGCGTGGCTAAAGTTGGAAGAACACCTTGTGGTGTTGCACCCTGTAGGAAAAGTTGACCTGGAATGCCGCATGCCACATCACACTATCCAGTCAAGGTCAACTATTTCTCCATTAGGAAGAGTATAGGGGAGAAGTGCCAAATGAAACAGCATTTCTTTGGTATCCCTTTCTGGATGGATTTTTATCTTCCAGTTATGAAGCACAAGTCTATTTATGTCATCCTGTTTGACAGGCCCTGCACTTGAAAGTATATTCTCAATGGAAAAATGAGGCAGTTCACGTCCATTCTTATCCTCCAGATGCACTTCATCTAGACCACCACTCCCTAATTTCCATCCAAAGCATTCTAAAGTTTGATGTTGTGAAGGCGAAGACACTAACAGGGTTCAAAAAACAACTAGATAAGTTCATGGGGGATAGTTCATCAATAGCTATTAGCCAGGATGGGCAGGAATGGTGTCCCTAGCCTCTCTTTGCCAGAAGATGGGAATGAGTGACAGGGGATGGATCATTTGATGATACCTGTTCTATTCATTCCCTCTGAAGCACTTGAAATTGGCCACTATTGGAAGATAAGATATTGGGCTAGATGGACCTTTGGTCTGACCCATTATGTCCATTTTTATGTTTTTAAAGCTAGTTTCCCTGCTTCTTGTTCTGCAATTTTTCTCTGCTTTTCCTTTCTTTTTTTCCTGCACCTGACTTGTATATACTTGTATTTGACTGAATTCAACAGTATGAGGGTAAACAAAGCTCAGTACTGTTACCAGCATGGTTTTACAAAAGGTAGATTGTACCAGACCAACCTGATCTCCTTCTCTGAGAAGATCATGGATTTTTTAGACAAAGGAAATACAATGAATCTAATATACCTGGATTTCAGTAAGGCATTTGATACAATTCCACATGGGAAATTATTAATTAAATTGGAGAAGATAAGGCTAAATATGAGAATGGAAAGGTAGTTTAAGGGGAGACAACAGGTCATACTGAAAGGTGAACTGTCAAGCTGGAGGGAGGTTACTAGTGGAGTTCCTCAGGGATCAGTCTTGGGACCAATTTTAATACTGACCTAGGCATAAAAAGTGAGAATACGCTACTAAAATTTGCAGATGACACAACATTGGAAACTATTGCCAATGGGGGGAGGACTGGAATATCATACAAGATTATCTGGGCTACTTGTAAACTGGAATAATAGAAATGGGATGTGATTTAATAGTGCAAAGAGCATTTAGGAACTAATAAGAATTTTTGCTATAAGCTGGGGACATATCAGTTGGAAGTGACAAAGAAGGAGAAAGATCACAGGATGACTATGAGCCACCAGTGTGATGCAGCTGTGATAAAGGCAAATTCAGTCCTAGGATGCATCAGGTGAGGTATTTCCAACAAAGACAGGGTAGTCACTCTCTCACTATTATACAAAAGCACGCAAGACCTCATCTGGAATACCATGTGCAATTCTGGTCTCCTGTGGTCAAGAAAGAAGTGAAACTGGAACACAAGCAGAGAAGAGCTACTAGGATGATCCAAGAAACGGAAAACCTGTCTTATGAGAGGAGTATCAAGGAGCTTGGCTTATTTAGCCTAACTGAAAGAAGGCTGAGGGGGATATGATTGCTCTCTATAAATACATCAGAAGGATAAATACCAGGGAGGGAGAGGAGTTATTTAAGTTAAATACCAATGTGGACACAAGAACGAATGGATATAAACTGGCCATCAACAAGTTTAAGCTTGAAATTAGGTGAAGGTTTCTAACCATCTGAGGATTGAAGTTCTGGAACAGCCTTCAAGGGGACCAGTGGCAGAAAAAAAACAAACTGGCTTCAAGACTGAGCTTAATAAGTTTATGGAGGGAATAGTATGATGAAATTGCCTAAAATGGCATGTTGCTGATCTGCAACAGCTGGTGACAAATATTTCCAATGGCTGGTGATGGGACAATAAGATAGGGAGGACTCTGAGTCACTGCAGAGAATTCTTTCCCAGGTATCTGCCTGGTGGGTCTTGACTACATGCTCAGGGTCTAAATGATCACCATATTTGGGATCGGGAAGGTATTTTTCCTGGGAGATTTTCACTTTTCTCTTCAGCATGGGACATGGGTCACTTGTAGGTTTAAACTAGTGTTAATTGTGGATTCTCTGTAACTTGAAGTCTTTAAATTATGATTTGAGGACTCAGTAACTCAGCCAGAGGTTAGGAGTCCATTAGAGGATTGAGTGGCTGAGTTTCTTGGACCTGCAATGTGCAGGAGGTCAGACTAGATGATCACATTAGTCCCTTCTGACATTAAAGTCTCTGAATTTCCAGAAACATGGACAATTTCCCTAGATCTAGGGCAGTGGTTCCCAATAAGAGCTGTTGAGAAGCAGCAGCAGAGCACTCTCTCTCTTTCTCTTTTACCCGCTCTTCTCTCTACCTCCTATGGGAGGGGTTGGCTCCTCTGCGCCTTCTCTCCCTTCAGCATGCCAACAAGAAAGGGGAATGAGGAAGCCCCTGAAGCAGTCCTTCCCTCTGGCCTAGAAGCAGGAAAGGGGACTGGGAACCCTGCGGCAGTTGTCTCTGGCCTGGGAGAGGGTGGTGAAGAACCCTAGGAGCAGAGATTAAGCAGGGTGAACAAAATTGACGGGGGGCTGGGAGCTGAAGTGGGCATGTGGGTGGGGAAAGGAGGCCAGAATTATGGAAATAGACTATAGGGGAAACTGAGATCTAGTATGTAGTCACACACTTGTTCTAACTTGGTAAACGGACAATTAATGCTATACATTAGCTTTTTACAACTGCATTTATTTCAAGAACATGTTTTAGTGAGTTTTTGTCTTAGATAACTACATTATTGAAGCCACAGGCTTTATAGTTGAGCATATACTGGGGGTGAAATGGGAGAGGATAGGGCCCCAGTGACCATGATGTCCTGGGGCTCCACATTTCTCTTGGTGGGCCTGCCATCTTCCCTATTACAGTTCCTGAATTGACCAGTGTGCCCCTAAGACCTAGATCTGCAGAGACATTTATGCTATGGTGCTGCAACCAGCATAAGAGCTTAGCTATATACATGTGTAAGCAGAGTCAGGATAAGCTCTACCCTGACATCTGGTGGAAAGAATTTCAGAGAGTGTATTTGCATAGGCACGCCTACCCTATCCCAGACTGCCGAGCTGTGGGACTGCTTGGTGACAAATGACTCACCCTCAGTTGGGTGGTACTTGCTAGACAAGGGACATGGGTTCCAAAACCCAGTGAATTGAGAGAGGTTGGGGACAGGTATCTGTGCCTGGTGGTGCAGTCTCCTTGTGGTGCCAGAAGCACCAGTTCCACTTCCTCCTCTCTCCACTGTGGAATGTCAGAGTTGATTTTTTTTATTCCCTCAAGAATCTAAATACAGGTTACTGAGCTAAACTCACTTTGGGCTAATGGTGCACTTGCATTGGGGCTCCCCTACTAAGAGCTGAGATCACGAAAGAGCTGAAATTACTGAGCTGAGAGCATTGAGTACTGTGCTAACTAGTGGGGGAGCCTGAAGATATACAGTGGAACAGAGCAGCTGGCGGAGTGGAGCAGTTGTGGGGACGGCTGGAGCGGATCACGGGACAGCTGGTGGCAGCAGAGCAGCTGGCAGAGCGGTGTGGCTGTGGGATGGGTGGAGTGGCCTGCAGAGTGAGCAGACCCGAGCAGTTTGCAGGGAGAACTGGAGCAGCTGGTGGAGCGGAGCAGTTTCTGAGGACGGCTGGAGGAGCAGCGTGGAACAGCTGGTGAAGCGGAGCAGTTCTTGGAGAAGGTGGAAGCAGAACCCACGGAGAGGCAGGGCAGTTGGCCCCGGACCACGTACGGTGCCCCTTTCTACCCAGGCTGGGGGGAGGGACCTCTACAGATAAACTCTCAAACTCTGGGGTGGCATTGACCAGAGACTTTTGGGTTGTTAGACTTTGGGGTGATTGGACTTAAAACCCTAAGGGGAAAAAGGACAGTGCCAAACGTACTTGGAGGTGGGTTTTTGCTTATGGTTTGTGTTATAACCCTGTTTGTGGTGTTTCTCCAATGGAATGCCGCATTGATTCCTTCTTTTATTAAAAAGATTTTGCTACACTCAGACTCCGTGCTTGCGAGAGAGGAAGTATTGCCTCCTAGAGGCGCCCAGGGGGGTGTGGTATGTGAGTGTCCCAGGTAACTGGGTGGGGGCTCGAGCCGGTTATGCATTGTGTTACTGAAAAGGAACCCCTGGATACTGAACCCGGCCCTTGTTGCTGCCAACTCAGAGGGGCAGAAGGGTTACACATGCAAGCCTTTTTGTAGGCTGGTAGAAGCTGATGTTTGGCATACATTTCCTGGCTAACCTCATAATTGACCTGCTGACTTCAGAATCAGGAGCCCTTCACTTTCTTACCTGGCTTACTGCTTTCTGTCCCTTACATTACTGTCTCCCTGACACTGTCAAGAGTTTGATTGTTCTGGACACGGGGGGCAGCATGAAATGCCTAGTTTTCAAGTTCCACAGTCACAGAAGATTGTGCATTTTACAAATCCAGCTGCCCCAGAAGTGTTGTTGGATGCCCTCCACATACCAAGACAAAGAAGTTCCACAAGCCTGCAGCAAATGTAGCTATTTTTTTCCCTTTTCAAATGAACTTTTTTTTAATGATTAAATGCTTCTCATTTCGACAGTGGAATTAAATATTAGTTCCGATGCAATGGTCAAGCTAGTAGAAATATTGCAAAAGGTACACAAGCTAAAACTGAGAAAATGGCACCAGTCACTGGGCTTAAAGATTTGTCCTTACACAATATAACCAGTAAAAGCAGCAAAGAATCCTGTGGCACCTTATAGACTAACAGATGTTTTGGAGCATGAGCTTTCGTGGGTGAATACCCACTTTGTCGGATGCATATAGTGGAAATTTCCAAGGGCAGGTATATATATGCAAGCAAGCTTGAGATAACGAGGTTAGTTCAATTACGGAGGATGAGGCCCTGTTCTAGCAGTAAGGTGTAAAAATCAAGGGAGGAGAAACTGGTTTTGTAGTTGGTAAGCCATTCACAGTCTTTGTTTAATCCTGAGCTGATGGTGTCAAATTTGCAGATGAACTGAAGCTCAGCAGTTTCTCTTTGAAGTCTAGTCCTGAAGTTTTTTTGCTGCAGGATGGCCACCTTAAGATCTGCTATAGTGTGGCCAGGGAGGTTGAAATGTTCTCCTACAGGTTTTTGTGTATTGCCATTCCTAATATCTGATTTGTGTCCATTTATCCTTTTCCGTAGCGACTGTCCAGTTTGTCCGATGTACATAGCAGAGGGGCATTGCTGGCATATGATGGCGTATATTACATTGGTGGACATGCAGGTGAATGAACCAGTGATGGTGTGGCTAATCTGGTTAGGTCCTGTGATGGTGTCGCTGGTGTAGATATGTGGGCAGAGTTGGCATCGAGGTTTGTTGCATGGATTGGTTCCTGAGCTAGGAGTTACTATGGTGTGGTGTGCAGTTACTGGTGAGAATATGCTTCAGGTTGGCAGGTTGTCTGTGGGCAAGGACTGGCCTGCCACCCAAGGCCTGTGAAAGTGAGAGATCATTGTCCAGGATGGGTTGTAGATCCCTGATGATGTGTTGGAGGGGTTTTAGCTGGGGACTGTATGTGACGGCCAGTGGAGTCCTGTTGGTTTTTCTTGGGTTTGTCTTGCAGTAGGAGGCTTCTGGGTACATGTCTGGCTCTGTTGATCTATTTACTTATGCCCTTGTGCGGGTATTGTAGTTTTGAGAATGCTTGGTGGAGATTTTGTAGGTGTTGGTCTCTGTCTGAGGGGTTGGAGCAGATGCGGTTGTACCTCAGTGCTTGGCTGTAGACAATGGATTGTGTGGTGTGCCCGGGATGGAAGCTGGAGGCATGAAGGTAGACATAGCGGTCCGTAGGTTTTCGGTATAGGGTGGTGTTAATGTGACCATCACTTATTTGCACCGTGGACCTCCCGTGTAGATTGATCCAGGCTGAGATTGATGGTGGGGTGGAAGCTGTTGAAATCGTGGTGGAATTTTTCCAAAGTCTCCTTCCCATGGGTCCAAATGATGAAGATGTCATCAATGTAGCGTAGGTAGAGAAGGGGCATGAGTGGACGAGAGCTGAGAAAGCGTTGTTCCAGGTCGGCCATAAAAATGTTGACATATTGTGTGGCCGTGTGGATGCCCATAGCAATGCCACTGATCTGCAGATATATATTGTCATCAAATATTTGAAATAGTTGTGTGTGAGGATAAAGGCACAGAGCTCAGCAACCAGTTGTGCTGTGGCATCAGCTTGTATTCCACCTGTGTGTGAGATGTTTGTGTAGAGAGCCTTTACATCCATGGTGGCTAGGATGGTGTTTTCTGGAAGATCACCAATGCATTGTAGTTTCCTCAGGAAATCAGTGGTGTCATGAAGATAGCTGGGAGTGTTGGTGGCATAGGATCTGAGTAGGGAGTCCACATATCCAGACAGTCTTTCAGTGAGAGTGCCAGTGCCTGAAATGATGGGGCTTCCAGAATTTCCAGGTTTGTAGATCTTGAGTAGTAGATAGAATAACCCTGGTCGGGGCTCTAAGGGTATATTGATTTGTTCCGGTGTTAGTGTAGGGAGTGTCCTAAGTAGATGGTGCAGTTCCTTAGTTTATTCTTCAGAGGGATCTGAGGGAAGTGGCCTGTAGAATTTGATATTGGAGAGTTGTCTGGCGGCCTCCTTTTGGTAGTCAGACCTATTCATGAGACAACAGCACCTCCTTTATCAGCCTCTTTGATTATAATGTCAGGGTGGTTTCTCAGGCTGTGGATGGCATTGTGTTCTGCACGACTTAGGTTATGAGGCAAGCGATGTTGTTTTTCCACAATTTCTGCCTGTGCACGTTGGCAGAAGCATTTTATGTATAGGTCCAGACTGTCATTTCGACCCTCAGGAGGAGTCCATGTGGAGTTCTTCTTCTTCTTGTGCTGTTGGTGGGAGGTTAACTGTGTATCAGTGAGCTGCTCAGTGTTGTCCTGGAAGTATTCTTTGAGTCGGAGACAGTGGAAGTAGCCTTCCAGATCGCCGCAGAACTGTATCATGTTTGTGGGGGTGGCAGGGCAGAAAGAGAGTTCCCGAGATAGGACAGACTTTTCTTCTGGGCAGAGTGTGTGGTTGGATAGATTGACGATATTGCTGGGTAGGTTGGGGGTACCATGGTTGTGGCCCCAGGTGGCAGGTAGGAGTTTAGACAGCTTACAGTTCTTTTCCTTTGTAGAGAGGTAAAGTGAGTAATGTAGATCTCCTGTCTTATTTTAGTGAAGTCCGTTTGTATGGAAGTTTGGTTATTAATGAGTCTCCAGATTGGAGAGCTCTTCTTTCATGCTTTCCTGTTTGCTGTATAGGATGCTGATCAGATGGTTCCTCAGTTTCTTTGATAGAGTATGGCATATTCCCACCATCACGGCAGGCAAGGGGGGACCAACCGCTAATCGAGGAAAGCGCAACTCCCGCCTCAAGGACCGATGATGCCACCAAAAGGACCAGCCCCTTTTCTAGAATCCCCACGCTGGACCCTGCTGTGAAGGAGATCACTGCCACCTCCCAGATCAACAACCTCACCAGATGCCTCAGCGACTTCATACAAAACATCCAGCGTGACACAACCACGAGATGGTGCAGTGCTCCCCCAGAGGCAACCTCATGTTGCCCTGCCGTAGGAGCAACTAACACCGCACCCCAGGACACACGGCGAGACCCAGCCGATGGAGGAGCCTCCCGCAGTCCCCGGTTCCCACGGCCAGACCCCACCCCTGGGAGACCCAAGACCCCCTCCAAGGTTACCCAACAAGCCTCCAGCTGCCAAAAAACCCATGCCCCACCGAGGACCCCTCACCCAAATACCACCTGCAGAAGATCTCGAACCATCCCCAGTGCTTCCAAACAGCCATGCCCCCACAAAGCCCAGCACCAGTGCTTCCAGAACCCCACTTTCTCCCGGAAGATCCAGTGCTGGCTCGGAGACACCGAGAGCGGCCCCCTCAACCACATCAGGACCCCCGCCTCAGGACCCACCTGAACACCGCTCCCTAAGTCGAGGAACAAGAATATCAGCACCTGAAGCCGTGGAGACACTGCAGCAGGAGGAACGATGGCCACAAGCAAGGGTAGCCACACCATGGCAATCTTCCTGGGTGAGAGAACTGGCAAAGGCTGAGGACTTCGAGACCTTCAACAGACTGATGGACAGACTGCTATCCACTGCTGTCTACATACTACACAGACCACAGTGAGAGATTATGCCATACTCTATCAAAGAAACTGAGGAACCACCTGATCAGCATCCTATACAGCAAACAGAAAAGCATCAAAGAAGAGCTCTCCAACCTGGAGACTCTCATTAATAACCAAACTTCCATACAAACGGACTTCACTAAAATAAGACAGGAGATCTACTTTAATCACTTTACCTCTCTACAAAGGAAAAAGGATTGTAAGCTGTCTAAACTCCTACCTGCCACATGGGGCCACAACCGTGGTACTCCTAACCCACCCAGCAATATCGTCAATCTATCCAACCACACACTCAGCCCAGCAGAAAAGTCTGTTCTATCTCGGGAACTCTCTTTCTGCCCTGCCACCCCCACCAACATGATATAGTTCTGCAGCAATCTGGAAGCCTGCTTTCGTCATTTCTGACTCAAAGAATGCTTTCAGGACAACACTGAACAGCACACTGATACACAGTTACCCTCCCACCAACAGCATAAGAAGAAGAAGAACTCCACATGGACTTCTCTTGAGGGTCGAAATGACAATCTAGACCCAGGACTGGCGCTAGGGGTTTTAACACCCTAGGCGCACTGCAATTTCGCCATCCTGGGCACTGGTCCCACGGCTCTGGTGGAGCTGCCGCAGTCGTGCCTGCCGGAGGTCCACTGGAGCCGTGCGAGCAGCCAAACGTCCGCAGCCACTACTGCGGCAGCTCCCTTAGAGCCGCGGGAGCAGCCAACCGTCCGCAGCCACGACTGCGGCAACTCCACCAGAGCCGCCTGCCACCCCCTCCAGCAAAACACCACCCACCAATAATCCTGGCACCCTAGGCAATTGCCTAGGCCACCTAAATGCAAGCGCCGGCCCTGTCTGGACCCATGCATTGAATGCTTCCACTGACTTGCACAGGCAGAAATTATGGAAAAATGAAATCACTTGCCTCATAACCTAAGTCATGCAGAACACAATGCCATCCACAGCCTCAGAAACCACCCTGACATAATCAAAGAGGCTGATAAAGGAGGTGCTGTTGTCTCATGAACAGGTCCAACTAACAAAAGGAGGCCACCAGACAACTCTCCAATATCAAATTCTACAGGCCACTTCCCTCAGATCCCACTGAGGAATATACTAAGGAACTGCACCATCTACTCAGGACACTCCCTATACTAACACCGGAACAAATCAACATACCCTTAGAGCCCTGACAAGGGTTATTCTATCTACTACCCAAGATCCACAAACCTGGAAATCCTGGACGCTCCATCATTTAGGCATTGGCACTCTCACTGGAGGACTGTCTGGATATGTGGACTCTACTCAGACCCTATGCCACCAGCACTCCCAGCTATCTCCATGACACCACTGATTTCCTGAGGAAACTACAATGCATTGGGGATCTTCCAGAAAACACCATCCTAGCCACCATGAATGTAGAGGATCTCTACACAAACATCTCACACACAGGTGAAATACAAGCTCTCAGGAACAGTATCCCTGATGATGCCACAGCACAACTGGTTGCTGAGCTCTGTGCCTTTATCCTCACACACAACTATTTCAAATATTTGATGACAATATATATCTCCAGATCAGTGGCACCGCTATGGGCACCCACATGGCCCCACAATGTGCCAATATTTATATGGCCGACCTGGAACAATGCTTCCTCAGCTCTCATCCACTCATGCCCTTTCTCTACCTACGCTACATTGATGACATCTTCATCATCTGGACCCATGGGAAGGAGACTCTGGAAAAATTCCACCACAATTTCAACAGCTTCCACCCCACCATCAGCCTCAGCCTGGATCAATCTACATGGGAGGTCCACGGTGCAAATAAGTGATGGTCACATTATCACCACCCTATACCGGAAACCTGCGGACGGCTATGTCTACCTTCATGCCTCCAGCTTCCATCCCGGGAACACCACACAATCCATTGTCTACAGCCAAGCACTGAGGTACAACCGCATCTGCTCTAACCCCTCAGACAGAGACCAACACCTACAAAATCTCCACCAAGCATTCTCAAAACTACAATACCCGCACAAGGGCATAAGGAAACAGATCAACAGAGCCAGACATGTACCCAGAAGCCTCCTACTGCAAGACAAACCCAAGAAAAACCAACAGGACTCCACTGGCCATCACATACAGCCCCCAGCTAAAACCCCTCCAACACATCATCAGGGATCTACAACCCATCCTGGACAATGATCTCTCACTTTCACAGGCCTTGGGTGGCAGGCCAGTCCTTGCCCACAGACAACCTGCCAACCTGAAGCATATTCTCACTAGTAACTGCACACCACACCATAGTAACTCCTAGCTCAGGAACCAATCCATGCAAGAAACCTCGATGCCTACTCTGCCCACATATCTGCACCAGAGACACCATCACAGGACCTAACCAGATCAGTCATACCAATACTGGTTCATTCACCTGCACGTTCACCAATGTAATATATGCCGTCATATGCCAGCAATGCCCCTCTGCTATGTACATCGGACAAACTGGACAGTCTCTACGGAAAAGGATAAACGGACACAAATCAGACATTAGGAATGGCAATATACAAAAACCTGTAGGAGAACACTTCAACCTCTCTGGACACACTATTGCAGATCTTAAGGTGGCCATCCTGCAGCAAAAAAACTTCAGGACTAGACTTCAAAGAGAAACTGCTGAGCTTCAGTTCATGTGCAAATTTGACACCATCAGCTCAGGATTAAACAAAGACTGTGAATGGCTTGCCAACTACAAAACCAGTTTTTCCTCTCTTGGTTTTCACACCTTACTGCTAGAACAGGGCCTCATTCTCCCTGATTGAACTAACCTCATTATCTCCAGCTTGCTTGCATATATATACCTGCCCTTGGAAATTTCCACTACATGCATCCGACGAGATGGGTATTTACCCATGAAAGCTCATGCTCCAAAACGTCTGTTAGTTTATAAGGTGCCACAGGATTCTTTGTTGCTTTTACAGATCCAGACTAACATGGCTACTCCTCTAATATATAAAACCAGTGTTTCATTTTGTAGCTGATAAAAGCAGCCAAAGGACTTTCTCCCCCAAGAGAATCTTTTTGAAGGCTGGAGGTGTATGACTGCATCTGTTGTTCCAGCAGAAGGCTTTAAAATACATGGTACTGCTGGTGGAGAGAGGAAACAAAGCTTTTTCAATCTATAAATAAAAATTCTGGCATACAGATACAAAGTGTATTTTATTAAAATAATTCAGCACTCCTCAGATAGTTAAAGTGATCCCACCCAGAATAACTCTAAGATGGGTGACCATATTTTGGAAAAAAAACAGTTGTCTTGTATTGGATTTAGAATCACAGCCTGTAATAAGCAGGGGGGAAAAAACAGCGTTTTTTAGGCTTAGACTGTGTAAGTAACAGATGTGATCTAAAAAGATAGGCTCTAGTTCAGCTCCAAGTTGTTGGGCTTGATACAGTAATGACTAGGTGAAATTCTATGATCTGAGTTATTTATCCAGGTGGCCAGTCAAGATGATCACAATGGTCTCTTTTGCCTTAAGTTCTATGACCAAAGACTTGCTTTACATAAGACACTAGACATAAATATAGGTTTAAAGGAACAGTAGGATCAAAAGGTAGCCAGAAAGGAAAAGGGAACAGCGTTGGCACTAAACAACAAGGAGTACTTGTGACACCTTAGAGACTAACACATTTATTTGGGCATAAGCTTTCATGGGCCAGAACCCACTTCATCAGATGCATGGAATGGAAAATACAGTAGGAAGATAGATAGATAGATAGATAGATAGATAGATAGATAGATAGATAGATAGATAGATAGATAGATAGATAGATAGATAGATAGATACACACACATAGTACATGAAAAGATGGTAGTTGCCTTACCAGTTCTAATGAGACAATTCAATTAAAGTGGGCTATTATCAACAGGAGGAAGAATCACTTTTGTAGTGATAATCAGGGTGGCCCATTTCAAATAGTTGATAAGAAGGTGTAACAGTAGGGAAAATTAACATGGGGAAATTAGTTTTTAGTTCTTGTAATGATCCATCCACTCCCAGTCTTTGTTCAGGCCTAATCTGATGTTGTCCAGTTTGCAAATTAATTCCAGTTCTGCAGTTTCTCGTTGGAGTCTATTTTTGAAGTTTTTGTTGTTGAAGAATTGCCACTTTTAGATCTGCTGTTGAGTGTCCAGGGAGGTTGAAGTGTTCTTGGACTGGTTTATGAATGTTATAATTCTTGACATCTGATTTGTGTCCATTTATTCTTTTGCATAGAGACTGTCCGGTTTGGCCAATGTACATGGCAGAGGGGTATTGATGGCACATATCACATTGGTAGATGTGCAGGTGAATGAGCCCCTGATGGTGTGGCTGATGTGGTTAGGTCCTATGTTGGTGTCCCTTGAATAGATATTTGGACACCATTGGCCACGGGGTTTCATAGAATCATAGAGTATCAGGGTTGGAAGGGGCCTCAGGAGGTCCTATAGTCCAACCCCCTGCTCAAAGCAGGACCAATTCCCAACTAACTCATCCCAGCCAGGGCTTTGTCAAGCCTGACCTTAAAAACCTCTAAGGAAGGAGATTCCACCACCTCCCTAGATAACCCATTCCAGTGCTTCACCACCCTCCTAGTGAAAACGCTTTTCCTAATATCCAACCTAAACCTCCCCCACTGCAACTTGAGAGTGTTACTCCTTGTTCTGTCATTGGGTACCACTGAGAACAGTCTAGATCCATCCTCTTTGGAACCCCCTTTCAGGTAGTTGAAAGCAGCTATCAAATCCCCCCTCATCCTTCTCTTCTGCAGACTAAACAATCCCAGTTCCCTCAGCCTCTCCTCATAAGTCATGTGCTCCAGCCCCTTAATCATTTTTGTTGCCCTCCGCTGGACTCTTTCTCAATTTTTCCACATCCTTCTTGTAGTGTGGGGCCCAAAACTGGACACAGTACTCCAGATGAGGCCTCATCAATTTCGAATAGAGGGGAATGATCACATCCCTTGAACTGCTGGCAATGCCCCTACTTATACAGCCCAAAATGTCATTAGCCTTCTTGGCAACAAGGGCACACTGTTGACTCATATCCAGCTTCTCGTCCACTGTAACCCCTAGGTCCTTTTCTGCAGAACTGCTTCCTAGCCATTTGGTCCCTAGTCTGTAACAGTGCATGGGATTCTTTCTTCCTAAGTGCAGGACTCTGCACTTGTCCTTGTTGAACCTCATCAGGTTTCTTTTGGCCCAGTCCTTTAATTTGTCTAGGTCCCTCTGTATCCTAGACAAATTAGAGGACTGGGCCAAAAGAATCTGTTTGTTGCAGGGACAGGTTCCTGGGTTATTGTTTTTGTTGTGTGATGTGTAGTTGCTGGTGAATATTTGCTTCAGGTTGGTGGGCTGTCTGTAAGCGAGAACTGGCCTGTCTCCCAAGGTCTGTGAGAGTGAGGGATCATCCTTCAGGATAGGTTGTAGATCCTTGATGCACTGGAGGGATTTTAGTTGGGGGCTGAAGGTGATGAATAGTGGCCTTCTGTTACTTTCTTTGTTGGGCCTGCCTTATAGTAGGTGACTTCTGGGTACTCTTCTGGCTGTGTCAATCTGTTTCTTCACTTCACCAGGTGGGCATTGTAGTTTTAAAAACACTTGATAGAAATCCTGTAGGTGTTTGTCTCTGTCTGAAGGATTGGAGAAAATGTGATTGTATTTTAGAGCTTGGCTGTAGACAATGGATCATGTGATGTTGTCTGGATGAAAGCTGAAGGCATGTAGGTAAGTATAGCCGTCAGTAGGTTTCCAGTATAAGTTGGTGTTTATGTGAGTCAGCACTGATGCACTTGCCAACTAAGCAGTGTCCTTTTCTTTTGGATGGAAACCTTCATGATTGTTAGTGATCTTTCACCTCGACGTTGGATTAGTGCAGTGTACTCCACATGGCGCTAAACCTTTCAGCCCTCTGAAGATTGCAGACAGTAGAAATGCAGTTGGCCACCTATCAAGTAATATTTCCTAAAGAAAACGCATTACCCCAGTAATCTGAAGGTTAAGAAGTCTGTTTTATCCAGCAAATTCGTACATAGTTTGGGATCTACCTGCCTTATAAACTCCCTCTCTCCTGATTCCATGGCAGGTTTGTTTTTCTGATATGCTCCAGGTAAAAAGCCCCAACTGTAAATGATGGGGTCTGCTGAGGGGCACTTAGGGCACTTCCTGCACTTGAATGTATTTCCCTCTCATCTTTCCCCATTGGTTCACCAGATCTTCAAGGTGATTGTCTCCAAAGAAGATTGCAAGAACATCTGCTCCCTGCTTTTCAGTGAAATGGGACGATTCATTAGCTACTGTATTTTGCCACTAAAGGTGTTGGGTTGTGGGAAGGAGAGAGAGGTTCAGCAACTTATGCCTGGGAAAATATTTTGTTGGCAGAGTACCATTTAATACATTTATCAACACTAGAAAAACTATAGATAAATAAAATTCTCGTTTTTATATATATTACAGTAGCATATAGAAGTCCAGTGGGCCCACTCAGATCCTTATTGTACAAACATAAGAGAACTCCCTGCCCCCAAAAACTTGCACTATCAATAGACCAAAACACACACCGAAAAATATGCACAAGAGATGACCAGATCAGTGGCAAAGCCAGGAACAGAACTTCAGTGTCCTGAGGCCTAATGCAGTGTCTGCAACCACTGGACCATGCTGCCTCTCAAACATAAAGACAGCTGAGAGAGGGTAAAAGCCCTTACTGCCTGTGGAGCAAGGCAGTCAAAACTTGTATAACTGGGGTACAGGTTCTGGAGGCAAGTTAGTCATTTTCCTGACTGGGTTGATTTGAAGCAGAAGCAAGATCTGCAGCCTAGCACTTCAAGGAAAGGACAGGGATGTTTTCTGTGGAATGGAGTTCACAATGAGAACAGGATTTCTTATTTTTATGCTACTGAGAAAAGTACACATAGCTAAGAGCTGTAATTCAATTAACATAATGATCTCTTCAATAGTCTAAATCAAATCAAAATATTAATACAAATTACTACAATGTATTAGAAAAGCATGACTTTTTACATTAAAGGGTTATCATAGTTATTAATGCACTTTTTCATTACCTCAGCCCACTTTGCGTTTGATAACATTATTATTAGAGTCTCAGCAGATCATCAAATAGAAAAGAAATCTTAATGAATTTTTAAAAGGCTATAAGTAGGTTTGTCCAGTCTTCTGAATGGCATTCTTAAACCACCAGTGCCTGTTCAAGGAGAGACAGATTCCAGCTCTGTTCAAAAAAGCCATTTCCATCAAGAATGATAAACTTAATGCAAGAAAGTAGCCTCTGTTTGAACTTCAACTAGCTTGAGTTTCAATCTTTGTATGGAAATTGCTTTACAGTAAGGTCAGGAGAGATTCTCTCTTCTTAAAAGGAAGACAGACTACCACTGTTCTAAGTAGTTTTTAAATACACACACTTAATATTTGTAAGGCCTTATCTAGACTAGGAAGGTAGGATTGAAAATGTTTGAGCTGAATAAGGCTGAAAGGTGTAGATGGGGTAATGAACCATTAAGTTATCTGCCCATAGATTTCACAGGAGTTACCATGAATAACCTTGTCATTTTTAATTATATATGCTCCTAATAGTCAAAGAATGATGCACTCTAAGAAGGGGAGTTCTTCATCTTGGCAACCGTGCCCCAACACTAGAAGCCCAACAGGCCATAGCAAACACTACGTAGAAAAAATGCATTTCACGGCAGGGTAGGAAAAACCCATGCTAAGCAAAAACCTCTCTGCTGAATCAACAAAAGGCACACTATAGACTGGAGTCAATTATAAAGAAACAAAAGACCCCTCCTCCCTGCCAACCCCGATTTGTTGGTCTTTTCTTTCTCTCCAGGTGGCTTAGAGAATCTCTCCCAGTCTCTGGTTGTGAACAACTTGTACACTCCAAGCAGGAGGTTGGGGCAGGGGGAAAGATCTAAGGACTCAAGAATTTCTTTACTTCAAGGAGACCCGGCCAGTCCTTCCACTCACCAGCTAGAAGTATCATCTCTGGCCAAAGCGTCCCCATCATTTCAGACAATTAGTTCTTAGAGCCCTGAGATCTAATTCCTCACAGGCATCCTTCTACCAGGGCAAACAACCCTTTGCAGTCTGCTTTCTGCTTTTAATTTCCTGATTTTGCAAGGCAAAGCTCATTTTAGTGCCTATCTGTAGGTCAGATCATTAACCAGTTCAGTGTGGGGTTTGTACACTCTATCATATATGCCCATTCTGCACTGCAATAGCACAGAAATATTCAAAACAAGTCCAAATTCTAACAAAACCTGCATCTATTTACTTTCCTAGCAGTATGGTGTCTGCTTGGAAGAGTTAGGTTTTAAATATTTGTGTAGTAGGCTCACATAATATATAGTATATTTCTAGCATTAAAAGCACAGACAAAACACATTAGCCTCTTGTGTATTTGTGAAATCTTTGTACACCCACGCCCCTATATGCAGAGTTTTCTTTCCACTTTGCATAATTTGTAGACCAAGGTGTTTTTTTTCATATATATCGGACAATGCTAGGGTTCCATTTCCTCTCACCAAAGTGTTTAAATTTGACTTGACGGTAGCAATTGCTTTTTAATCTAAGCAAACTGATCTGTCAAAGGCAATCAGTAGAGTGAACTTATCCCTTGAGAATCCTAGTAATCCAACAGTTGAACTCTTGGCATAGAATGTCACAAGCACTTAATGCAGTGCGTATATACAGCTGCACAACATTCCTACACGCAAACTACCGGCTCAGTTGTGCACCACGTAATAGTTCCTGCACTTCTGATGAAACAATATACCTGGTTTTGGCTTTTGTCTATTTCTAATTATATTAGTATGATAAGGTTCCTTAAGAAATTCTCAGGCAAAAAAGGACACATTTAATGCCATGAAGATATTTATTACTAAGCATCTAAATCAGCTAATATTTAAAAAATGTTTCAGAGAGCTTTCCCTCAGGGGGCAAAGAGGGGTATTTTTGTTAGGAGTAAGAAGATACAGTGTTTGGCAACCGATCTGAAGGGAAGGAAGTCAAGATAGTTAGAAAACTGGCCTTAGAGAAAACATCTCTTGATGATGGTTCATTACAGCCCCCTCTGCAGACACTAGTGCATGTGTTGCACTCTAAATGCATGAGAAGATCATTGAAAAGGAATGTGTTCTACCACATGACATGGCACAGAGGGAAAGTTTAAAAATAAGGGGCATTGAATAACTTTCTTTGCAATCAAAATAGAATGGAAAATTGTTGATCTTCAAACCAAAACTGTCATGGTCTCAAAATTACAAATTAAACATTTCACTCACTCAAGTAGTCAACTTAACTCAGTGGTTTACTTTGAAGTTTTAATCTTACTAAAAACAGCTCAGCTATTTTTAAGTAAAACTACAAGAATTGCAAAATAAAGGGCCACATCATTTCCTAGCTTTCCCCGCCCGCTGCCCCTCATGCTGTGATCCCTCTTGTCTGCACACTATGCTTAGTCGGTAGAGACATTAGCTCCTTGATTTAAATTTTGCTGATCTTAGACAAACTGGAGTAGGTTTCCTGAACTGGTATGTGTACTGTATGCCTATAAAACATATGACAGTCTCTACCCTATAGGCTGTGTATTACCTGTATTATATCTGGTCGTAAACAGATGTGTTGAACTTAAGAGAATAATAGTATTCTTACAGCCCAAGAACCCCTAAGGAACTAGAATTATTTTAATTTGAAGCTTTGACTCCTAATATCAATTTACAGCTGCAAGTGGCTAATTTTGTTTTAACTGGACAAATAACTCTGTTGTGTGGCACGCTCAGAAATTCATCGTGCCATCTCATGTGTAAATAAGTTACTCTAGGGTTTACCAACGTGCCAGTGATTTCAAAAGGTTCACTGAAAGGTTATCCAGTTTCAAAACACTGTACAAACTAAGGCATAAATTCAGTGCAAAAATCTCTCAGCTCATGCTAAAAACAGAAAGCTTCCTTTTCTCTGCCCAAAAGTAGCTCAATTACAAGTAATTAAAAATAAGAATAATAATAATAAAAAAAAGAAAACTGGATTCCTCACAGCATGGAAGACAAATCAAATTTACAGCACTTTGCATTCTCTTTAATGTGTTTATTTCATTTTATAAACATAATTAAGACAATAGTACAAGCTTGCTTGATAAACACAAAGCAGATTTTTCACTTGTGAATCTCTCTCTCCAGTTCCCCATTCTCTGGAGTCTGTGCCATGTCCCAAGGGTCTCAGATTAATTCAGAACACTTAGAAACAAGCCACAGGCCACCACACCTGTATAGCTTGGCACTGAGACAAAGCACATTGCTCCTTCTCCCTCAGTTCTTGTTTAGCAGTCTGTTGACTGATGGTGCAATCAGCCACACAGCTGGGTTTTTCAAACATTCTTCTGAAGCGTGAGGAAAATTCTCTCTGAGACTGTCATCTCCTCAGGAATAAGAAGGGGAAAACACAGAAGGAACTGAGCACTTAACAGAGGGAAACAGGAGATTCCAAGAACAACAGCCAGTTGCAAAATGACCACTTTGGGGCTGCAGATGCTTAGCTCTGTTAAATGCAAAGGGCCTGCCTCAGAAAGGTTTGCTGGAGAAAAGGTTCCTATTGAAGGACCACCCTGGAATGTGTATCTTGTCTTCTGACAGCAGCCAGGGCCAGATTCTTCAGAGGGAATTAACAGAACAGGGAAATTACCAAGTGATCCATCCCTGGATGTCCAGTGCCAGCTTCTGGTAGTCAGTTGTTTAGGGACACCCAGATCATGGGGTTGCATCCCTGCCCATCCTGGCTAATCGCCATTGGTGAACCTAGCCTCCATGAACTTATCTCATTCTTTTTTGAACCCAGTTATAGTTTTGGCCTTCACAACATCCCCTGGTAATGAGTTCCACAGGTTGGCTGTGTGACGAAATACATCCTCATGTTTATTTAAAACCTGCTGCCTATTAATTTCATTGTGTGACCCCTAATTCTAGTGTTATGTGAAAGGGTAAATAGCACTTCCCTATTCACTTTCTCTATATCATTTATGATTCTATAGACCTCTATCATAACCCCCTTTAGTCATCTGTTTTCTAAGATGAATGGGCCTAGTCTTTTTAATAGCACCTTGTATGGAAGCTGTTCTATATCACTAATTATTTTTGTTGCTCATCTCTGTACTTTTTCCAATTTCTAACATATCTTTTCTGAGATGGGACGATGCAGTATTCAAGGTGTGGGCATACTACGGATTTCTATACTGGCATTATGATTTTTTTTGTCTTATTATCTATCCCTTTCCTTAAGATTCTTAACATTCTGTTCCCTTTTTTTTTAAACTGCCACTGCACATTGAGCAGATATTTTCAGAGAACTAGTCACAAGACTTCAAGATCTCTTTCTTGAGTGCTAATTTAGAACCCACTATTTTGTATGTATAATTGGGATTATGTTTTGCAATGTGCATTACTTTGCATTTATCATCACTGAGTATCTGCCATTTTGTTGTCCAATCACCCAGTTTTGAGAGATCTCTTTGTAACTCATCACAGTTGGCTTTGGACTTTATCTTGAGAAATGTTGTATTGTCTGTGAATTTTGCCACCTCACGCTTCACACCCTCTCCCAGATCATTTATGAATATGTTGAACAGTCCAGGTCCTACTACAGGTCTGTGGGGTACCCATAATCCAGCTCTTTCAATTTTGAGAACTAACCATTTATTCCTACCCTTGATTTCCGATCTTCTCTCGTATTCCATGACTGCTTAGTTTGCTTAATAGCCTTTGGTGAGGGATCTTGTCAAAGGCTTTCTGAAAGTCGAAGTACAGTACATCCACTAGATTACCCTTGTTCACATGTTGACACCCTCAGAGAATTCTAACACATTGGTGAGGCATGATTTCCCTTTGTAAAAGCCATGTTGACTCTCCCTAACATAAGTGTATAGGAAGCTGTAGCAAAGTGCAGCAGGGCCCCTCTGGCTCCTGCTTCTGCTAAGTCTACAAAGTCACTCTGAGACCCTGGGGTAGTCATCACTGGTGGAGTTTGTTCACAGACTTGTTCCCACCACCGTTTCTCCATCTACAGTTGGCCCTTCACCATCTGCAGGCAGGAGTGAGGTAAAAGCTACCTCCCCATTTCCACTCTCTGCCTTTTCCCTTTCTTTCTGGTCCACCCTTGGCTTCCTTCCCCCGAGGCTTTTATACAACCCCAAACTAATTAGGTGGCAGCTGTCTCTGCTTCCCCAGTTAGGGCCAGGTCATCTCCAGCCAGCTTTAATTTAGTGCCCTAAACAGAAACAGGTATGACAGAGGGTTGAATCAGCAATCCTTTGCCCAGCACCATGTCACACACCTCCCCCACTTCTCCAACTGCCTGGTTCGCCCCTCCCTGTCCTCTCCTTCCTCTACCAGGGGATGGGGTGGGGAGAGAAGGCTTTACACGAGAGTCTCTTTTCCTCTTTCAGGTCAGTTCCAGGGTTTACCGTGTGGGGTTCCTTCATCCCCCAGAAACTACACTGTGTGTGGGGATGCCGGGGTACTATCGAAGGTTCGTGCCCCACTTTAGTGCCATAGCCGCCCCCATCACTGAGTTGTGCAAAAAGGGAAAGCCAGACAAGGTCGTCTGGACTGAGCAGTGCTAGGAGGCTCTCCGGGCGCTGAAGGAGGCTCTGGTTAGTGGCCCAGTTCTGGCAAACCTAGAGTTTAACAAACCCTTTATGGTGTTCACCGACGCCTCAGACACGGGACTGAGGGCGGTGTTAATGCAGGAGGATGAAAAGGGGGAGAAACACCCCATCGTGTACCTGAGCAAGAAGTGGCTACCCCGGGAACAGAACTACGCGGCCATCGAGAAGAAATGCCTGGCCATGGTGTGGGCCCTTAAAAAACTGGAGCTATATCTCTTTGGGTGACACTTCACCATGTACACTGACCACTCTCCCCTGACCTGGCTGCACCAGATGAAAGGAGCCAATGCCAAGCTCCTGAGGTGGAACCTTCTCCTGCAGGACTATGACATGGATATGGTCCATGTGAAGGGAAGTGCAAATCTGATAGAGGACGCGTTGTCCTGGAGGGGGGCCCTGAACTTCCTCAGGTCACTAGGCAGAGTGACCCCGCTCAGTTCAGTCTCGAAGGGGGGAGAGATGTGATGGAGTAGGGGCTGTCTGCATGGGGGATGGGAGAGCAGGGGAGGACTTTAGGGGATGGACAATACCAGAGACTGTAACCTAGGCAAGGGGGGTGGGAGGTCAACACTTTTGCCCGGGAAACTAGACAAAGGAAGGGGCCAGCTGGAGAGGGTTAGTTTCAGTTTCGGTTTTGGGCTGGGTGGTGGGATTTCAGGGAATCCTAAGCTGGGATCCAAGCACCCTGAAACCCCAGAAGGACTCGATTGAGGGGTCCTGACTGTGCCTAAAAGCTCTGCTGTAACCTGCATTCATGTTGTCCAATAAACCTTCTGTTTTACTGGCTGGCTGAGAGTCACTGTGAGTCCCAGAAAGAGGGGTGTAGGGCCAGACTCCTCCACACTCCGTGACAAAGGCTAATAGCCATTTATGGACTTAGCCAACACAAATTTATCCAGTTCCCTTTTAAACATTATTATAGTCCCAGCCTTCACAAGCTCCTCAGGTAAGGAGTTCCACAAGTTGACTATGCGCTGCGTGAAGAAGAACTTCCTTTTATTTGTTTTAAACCTATTAATTTCATTTGGAGACCCTTAGTTCTTGTATTATGGGAATAAGTAAATAACTTTTCCTTATCCACTTTCTCAACATCACTCATGATTTTATATACCTCTATCATATCCCCCTTTAGTATCCTCTTTTCCAAGCTGAAGAGGCCTAGCCTCTTTAATCTTTCCTCATATGGGACCCTCTCCAAACCCCTAATCATTTTAGTTGCCCTTTTCTGAACCTTTTCTAGTGCTAGAATATCTCTTTTGAGGTGAGGAGACCACATCTGTACACAGTATTCGAGATGTGGGCGTACCATGGATTTATATAAGGGCAATAATATCTTCTCAGTCTTATTCTCTATCCCCTTTTTAATGATTCCTAACATCTTGTTTGCTTTTTTGACTGCCTCTGCGCACTGCGTGGATATCTTCAGAGAACTATCCACGATGACACCAAGATATTTTTCCTGACTCGTTGTAGCTAAATTAGCCCTCTTCATATTGTATGTATAGTTGAGGTTATTTTTTCCAATGTGCATCACTTTACATTTATCCACATTAAATTTCATTTGCCATTTTGTTGCCCAATCACTTAGTTTTGTGAGATCTTTCTGAAGTTCTTCACAATCTGCTTTGGTCTTAACTATCTTGAGTAGTTTAATATCATCAAACCCCCTCTGACTGCTCTGAACAGGGAAAAAGCAGCATCTCATTGTAACCCAAGGGGGAGGTAAACTTGTTGCTGCTCTCACTACAGAGCAAGCTGAGGAGTGGCGCTTAAAATTTCCCACGGTCTGGCCTCAAAGTAAAACAGACTGTGGAAAGATCAACGCCTGTGTTAAAAATGTAGGTGAATTGGTACCCCCTCAAAAACAATATCCCTACCCAAAGGAAGCAGAAGCCCAACTGATACAGACTGTACAGGACTTGGAACAACAGGGAATTATTAGAAAAACTAACTCTCCTTTTAACTCTCTGGTGTGGCCAGTTTTAAAGGCAGACGGGAAGTCCTGGCGGTTAACTATAGCCTATAGAAGGATTAATAAAGGGTCCGTACCCATGGCCTCAATTGTATCAGACATGACACAGGTTATACAGAAAGTACAAGCCACTTCCAAATACTTCTCAGGGATAGATTTGGCTAACTGCTTTTTTGCCATACCCCTATACCCAGAATCCCAGAATAGCTTGGCATTCACCATAAAACACCAACAATTTACGTTTTGCCGACTACCACAGGGTTTTCAAGATTCCCCCACTATTGCACACCGACATGTAGTAGATATGTTGGATCGTCTAAACCAGCAGGAAAGATCGTTTGTCTTCTCCTGTGTTGATGATATTCTGATTTTTGGAGACACCAGGGAACAAGTACAGAAACTTATTGAAAATGTTTTGGCATTAATCCAAGAAACAGGGTTTCAGGTAAATTTAGAAAAAGCACAACTGGTGCAACCACAGGTCACTTACTTAGGTATAGTGATTGGGAAGGAGGGGAGGCAAGTGGATCAGCGCAAGGTGAAAGCATTACTGGATATGTCTGCCCCTACAGATGTGCACTCTTTACGAGTTCTGCTGGGTGGGTTCAATTTCCTACGGCCACATATCTATAAATATGCAGAGATCACACTTCACTTATGGAAGTTACTAAAGAAAAAGACACAATGGGAATGGGGACCAGAACAAGAGTCAGCCTTAAATACCTTAAAGCAAAAGGCTGTCACAGCCTTGGCTTTACGCTTCCCTGATGAATCAAAGCCCTTCATTATCAGGCTAGCTGCAAATGAGGTTGCACTGGCAGCTACTCTCTAACAAAACAAGGAGGAAGGCAAACTAGTGCCGGTAGCATATGATTCTAAAAAACTTCAAGGTGCTGAGCTGAATTTAGACCCTTGTGAGCGTGAATGTTTAGCAGCCGTTTGGCAATCCAGTCCTTTGAACCTCTCATGAGCACAGCACCTATCACAATTCAAAGTACTCCCTACTCCCCTCAAATATATCTTATCTGGCAAGTTGATCGGGAGTAAGATCTCCAATACACACATAGCTCAATGAACTCTCATCCTGGTCAATAGAGAGGTCGTTACCGAGACAGTATCTAAACCTGATTTGTTGACTTATGCTTTAATTGAAAAAGAGACTAAGCATGAATGTCCCAAGGTTACTTTAGAACAAAGAATTGCACTGGTAGAGGCACCCCCCTTAAGGGATTTAGACACAGCAGGGCAGGAGAAGCATAGCTGGTTTACTGATGGCAGCTCGGTAGTAGTTAAAGGGAAGCAGGATATTAAGTATGCTGCCATAAACCTAGGGGAGGAAGTGATTCAAGGGTATTTGGATCATGGCTCAGCACAACATGCAGAGCTCCAGGCCATATATCAAGTGTTAAAGTTACATGAAACCTTTCCCAGCCCAATCTCTATCTATGCAGACTGTGATTTTGGCGTGAAAGGCAGACAGGATTGGATGTTTGACTGGCAATAGAATCATTGGCAGGGAGCATATGGGAAGGAGCTAGCGTACCTAGACAAATGGAGGTGGATCCGTCCTTGGGTGACAAGGCACCCCGATCAGTTAAAAATTCAGCACGTTAAAGCCCACAGCAGAGAGCTCAGTGCTGAAGCCATGCGGCACAGCTGAGCCGATGCTCTCGCCGGACAGCAGAACCTAGCGGTTTTAACTAGAAGCCAGACCCTCGCTAGCGATCTCATTTCTGATACTCTGCTGCCATTTAGTGATGTAAGTAATCATTGCAGCCGAACTCCGGGAAAAACAAAACGGCAGGAGCTGATTAGTGTGGCACATCAGTTCATGCATGAGGGATAGAAGGGACCTTAAGAAGGCTAAGGCAGGTAGCAGACTGGGAAGGGGTGGAGGATGATGTAAAAACACGGGTGCAAAATTGTGTGCGCTGCGCAAAGGACAAAGCTCATCCCCCGCACTGGCAACCAATGATGCACCAGAGACGGTTGGGACCATGGCACAGAATACAGATGGATTTTATTGATAAGTTGCCTAGAAGTAAAGAAGGATTCCAATATTTGTTGGTTATTATAGATTCATTTTCAGGATGGGTGGAAGTATTCCCCACTAGAGATAACAGTGCTAGGACTGCAGCTAAAAAGCTCTTCACTGAAGTGGTGTGCAAATATGGAACCCCTGAGGTTATAGACTCAGATAAGGGACTGCATTTATGGGGCAAATTTTCACAATGATGTTACAAGCCCTAGGGATCACCCAGAAATTCCACATCCCATACCGACCCCAGTCCTCTGGCCAGTGGAAAGGATGAATCGCACAATTAAAGAAGCACTGCGAAAAGTAGTAAACCATACTGGTAAAGACTGGCCTGAGAAACTACCTCTAATCTTAGCTGCCATTCGCAGTAGTGACAGGCTGAGAACTAAGATCCAGCCATACCAAATTCTTTTTGGACAACCAATGAAGTTAATGATTGGTCCTGAACAATTTACGATACACCGATAGGATCATCCTACAGCCACCCAGAATGATTATTTCCAATGGCTAAAACAATTACAAGAGGATAAAACCACATTACAGTACAGGATCAATCAGGCCATTGAACATATGAATGAGAAAATGCAAAAACAAAGAACCAATGAACCCACTTTATGGGAAGTTGGAGATCAAGTAATGTATTTAAAATTGAGTAAGAAGGATCACATCTTAGAATCTAAATGGGTAGGTCCATATTCCATAGTGACCGTCTCAGCCCTCTAGTCTATCGCATTGAGAAAGATGGTAAACTTAAATGGGTGCATGTATCCCAGATAAAACTGTTCTCTTAATAGCATGTGCTTCATCCCTTTGTAGGTATCACTGTTATCAAATCCCTTAAAAGGAATCTGGAGAGCTTCAGCTGATTGCCTCCAACCAGAATACTTGGATCACAAACTAATCAACAATTTTATTTCCCTCTCACAAACTGCGCAAGTGTTTACAGGAGAACACCAGTGGAAGCCGATTGAAAGACATAACAAAAATGTTACTATTTTGGGGATTCCTGGCACAATTATTCACCTTGGGAACATCCAGTGCACATTGGGGGATCCAGTGGTTTAATTTTAGCACTGGAAACCAGATCCAAATTGTACCAATATCTAACCATATGTTACATGGACCCATTGACCTACTTACATTACATGTCTGGGTAAATATCACACCCTATGACCATGATTGTATATTTGAGGTTAGCTCGCCTACCCAGCCTATAGTAGATTACAATCATCATTGTCACCCCGTCCTCCCTGGATACCATACATTCCCACCCTTTAAATCAGGATCCCTAGAGACCCGGACAATAACAGTATGGGTGAATGAAACCAAATTAGTAGGAAGTACAATAGTACTGTTTTTACACATAAAAGTGCCCTGTCCTCATTTGCATAAGATGCAGCCTCCCATAGAGGCACAAGTGGCACCATTAATTGTAACCTTCCACCTTTCAATAAACTGGACCAGGAATAATTTGATTCTAACTCGGCCAGAATGTGCACACCATAGCTCCACCCTATTTGAAGCATGGTTCAAATCCTTACAACTAGAATATCCCTTCCCTCATCAGCAACGAGGGATAACAGATACCTTGTTAGGAGGTATAAGAGCAGGGACCGGAACTCTAAAATTTGGTAGATCTAGAAGCACTGAAAAATCAGGCCAGTATGGTAGAAACATTGCATCATACTATTTATTGTACAAGGGCAAGAGCACCAGATCACTGAATTGGTACAAACTGGGGCAGACACAGTGAACTTGCAAGGGCATACTTGGAAACATGTTAACCAGGCATTCTGGGCTCAATATGCCACCATGAAGGACATAACAAACAAAACAGTGTTAGCTTTGTGGTGTTCTGAACAACAAATATTAGCTATTATGCTAACAGAAAGGGTACTGGGTACGAGCTAAAGATATAACAGTCTTAACTCCTCTGCTGATAAAACATACCAATAACCTTTTCCTCCCTTATGTTTCTGGATGGTACAAGGCCCTGGAATTGAATGGGCACACACCAATCCTCATGGGGTACATCACTATACAAGTAATACGGGTCCAGTCCCACAAATGTAAAGTTATTCTGTGGCCCTTCATAGCCCTCCCACTTCTCCAGGGCAGGCATCCTTGGGCTCCTCGATTAGTGGGGACATATTTAAATGAACAAGGGGAAATCATAGACCATTGCTTGTGTTCCAGGTGGACTGCACAACAATGGGTATGTCCTACCTTACCAAAATTAGAAGAGCCCTGCTCCTTACAACATAAAAGTTTGGCAACTTGTTACTGAGATGAACTAGATAACAGGACCACAAAAGTGTATTTTGATAGGAAAAGTTGTCTCTGTGCCACTGGATTAGAGAAGCTTGTCTGGCAAGAAAAATACATCTCAGAACCACCAGTAGCACAGTGTATGAGTAATAGAACGCTGCTAAAAACTTCCACCCTAACCTATTATTTCCCCACTCATGAGGATAAAAGAACTGACACACTGGATACCAGTAATATTCTAGACTTGAACTTCGCTTTGGGGGTCAATTGGACAAATCTGTACAAACTAATACAGGAAAATAAACAAATTAGCCAATTGACTGAAACCACACGGACCCAGGTTCAAACACGCAGTTTGGCTATTTTACATCAGGGATCTGAACTATTAAGAGTATCTGCACAAGCAGAACAAATCATGATGCACCATTGGTATGATATTTTAAAGGGATGGTCCCCCTCTTGGTCTTCCACTTTAACAATTATGTTACATCCAATTGTTGTTTTCTTTATTCTGATAAGTTTAATGTTAATTGTAATGTGTGGCACGTGCTGCTGGATGAAAAGGCTGTACTTTAAGCTAAAACCACAAGCTCACATTGTTTCCCAATATATAGACTTAAAACAATTGCATAAAGTGTGACCCATTCAATAACCCTGGACTAAGGGTCAAAAGGGGGACAATGTAGAACTGATGTGAATGAAATTGTTTTCAGTTATGCACTGTAACATTGTAACTTCTGTTCACCATTTCATTGCACTTGCCATTTTGCCTACATTGTAATTCTATGCACTATTGTAATTCAAAACCCATTTTAAAATGCTTACTCCATTTTGTGGAAGGCTTGTGCTGCAGCCTCCATTTTTGCAAGCCATGCTGTAATTTTATTAGTTTAGTTTAGATGTGTGAATGAGGTATGTATGGGTGATAGAATCAACCTCCAGCACCAGCCCGTCCTGATGAGATAAAGTTCAAATACCAACGGCTGAAGACCTAGACAACAGCCCTAAACAAAGTAAGAAGCATCCACCCTCAAAAGAAAAGGACAAAAGAAACAACAGAAGGAAGATCAAAGCCAGGTCCGAGGCTGAAAGTCACGCCTGCAATTGATGGGTGATCAGTCCAAACCCAGAGGCAGCATGACACAGCAAGACCTATAGACTTTGAATCCAAACTAAAAACTATAAAAAAGATGGGTGAGATGACAGACTTTGGGTAACGTTCTGCTATCAACATCAAGGAGCATCAGTGCATGCTCGACAGAGACCCAGCTCCTCCTCATGCTCAGCTTTCCTGGCCAGTTAGCTGCCACAAGCTACGATCCCAAGCTGTGAACTCAAGCCACGAACTCAAGCTACAATCGGGACTGGGAACTATCCAGCAGCTGCAGAACATTTGGTGTGTGAGTGTATGTGTATAAGTATTAAGGTATTTGCTGGTAGTTATAGATCATAATAAATGTGGCATCTTTGTCTTGACCCCTAAAACGATCCTATGTAGTTCTGTCTGTACAACACCCACCCTTCCCTGGAGGGAGAGGAGAATCAGGCTTCTTGCTTCCTTCTCTGGCATATGCAGCACCGAGAGCACTCGCTGATGAGCCAAGTGCCCAGGCCATCCTTGGGGTTAGTTCCTGCCACGGGAGATGCCTCAGGATCCGGCACCAGTTCTAACCGCCCAATTCTCTGTGTCATCCTCTCTAGAATTACTTGGTCTGTAGAGCTGTATCTGTACATCATTGGATCGGCTTCACCGATCAAGGGACTGAAGGCGTCTGGCACTGGATGGACAACACTTCTGCCACATTAAAGTGAGTATCGTTCCCTGGGGTGATCCTCTGCTCTTCCCTTCCTGACCCCAGCCTTCCCCAGCTGCCCCTGCTCCTGCAGGCACTTTCCACCTCTCTAGCTCCAAGGCTGAGGCCAGGGATGGAGGCACTTGAGTTTCATTTCATGCCATGAGGACTGAAGAACTCAAGGCTTTATCAGTCCCCTGCAGGTCACTGGTTCAAATCTGGCCCAGGTCTGTAGTGCCTACATGGTGTTGCTGCTGGGTGCCCTTGATATGAAATGAGTTTGCCAGGTCTCAGCCCAGTTTCCAGTGGATAAAGCATCCACAAATCACACTGGGTGCCAGTTGGCCATCATAGCCAAGGGACCAAGGATGGAATGGGTCATGAGATCGGAGCACCTCAGCCTACAGAAGGTCTCTCCCAGTTTGGTCTGGTCTGAGACATCATGGCGAGGGAAACCCTGTGCTGCCATGGCATGTGTGGGCAGCAGCCTCTACCCCTGCACCAGGGCCTGCAACAGTGCAGCCCTCCACCACTTATGCCATTAACTAGTAGCAGGTTTTTATCCACTAGTGGGCCAATTTTGATGCCTGCCCTGTGATCCGGTAATGCTGTCTGTGGCCTCATGTTCATTTGGATACTTCAGAATATCCGTCTCCTTTAGGTGGAATGTCAAAAACCCTTGAAACCAGGGTGCAAATTGTTCAATCCATCTCCACGCCCCATGCAGAGAGTATTCAGCCTGCCATCATGGACAACCATATTGTTCCCTTTACTTGCTTTAATCCTCCCTAGCTCTGGCCAAAGTCATAGAGTCACAGAATAGCAGGATTAGAGGGACCTCAGGAGGTTATCTAGTCCAACCCCCTGCTCAAAGGCAGGACCAATTCCCAACTAAATCACCCAGCCAGGGTTTTGTCAAGCCTGAGCTTAAAAACCTTTAAGGAAGGAGCTTCCACCACCTCCTTAGGTAACCCAATTCTTCGTTGCTCAAGGGCTCTTTATGCTGCTCTGGCAGCATCAAGTGACTTTGAAGGACCTTTAATCTCCTCCCTTGCCCAGGATATAACCAGCATAAAGGGGCTGGAGAAGAGCTGGCACAACAGTCCCTGGTGCAGGGGTGGGGCTCTGCTGGGCTCTGGCTGTTCTAAGCTTCCCAGAACCCCACCAGGGCCTGAGCATAAGTTAAATGAACCCCAGGGCTGCTCTAGGTTACTCTGAGGGTGGGTCCCAGCTTACGGGGGGGGGCAAAGGACTCTGAGGGCTTGTCTCTCTCTTCTTGTTCAGGTACTGGAACAAAGGAGACCCCAATAACGTGCTCAGGAATGGAATCGGTGAGGAGGACTGCACCCACCTGCTGGAGACTGGCCTGTGGAACCATGAACCCTGTAGTTTCTCTTACAGGTGGATCTGTGAAAGGGCTGGCACTGTGTAAACAGTCCTCTCTTCCCCTGGTTTTGAACACAGGCTGAAATTCATCCCTGCACCGCGAGGCCTGGGCCCTGCTCATGGCCTGTGCATCAGCCTGTCGGGCTTGTGATGTTGCACTCCATATACTTTATAAAAAATATAAGTATGAATATGATGTAATTGGAATATGCTTTGTATAAAAAGGTCTCTTGTATCATTACAAAGCTTATAATCTACTGAATGTGTTCATCCTGTTTGCATGAATGTATCATTCTTGTATCTGAAACTAGGACTATGAAGTATAATTCTCAGGTCCTATTGTAATTATGCTAAGTGTGGGCCATTAATGGTGGTTTAGAATCTTGATGGCTCCCATTGACTAGGACAATTGGTTGTAAATGGCTCTGTTTATTTGCAAACCTTCCAGGGTACATGCTGGCCAGACCTGGAAAAATGGAGACTAGGGGGTCTCACAGGACACGTGAACATGTCACCTGAGACTGGAATCCATCTTAAACCTGTTGCTTTTCCATTTAGAAGGAGGAGTGGGGACCCAGAGAGACAAACAATTTCTGCCTTGTGCCAAAGCTATAAAAGGGGGTGGAACAGAACAAAGCAGGTCCCAGTCATGAGAAAGCCTCGGCTTTTCACCGAAGATGCTTGCTGGAACTAACAAGGAGTGTACCGGGGAAAGGATTGGGCCCAGACTAGGAAGGGGTCTAGTCTTGTGAAAGAAGCTTATTCGAACATCTCTGAGGGTGAGATTTACCTGTAACCAGTTTCTTCATGTATTAGGCTTAGACTTGAGTGTTTTGTTTTATTTAACTTACTTTGTTCTGTTTGTTATTACTTGGAACCACTTAAATCCTACTTTTTATACTTAATAAAATCACTTTTGTTTATTGATAAACCCAGAGTAAGTGATTAATACCTGGGAGAGCAAACAGCTGTGCATATCTCTCAATCAGTGTTAGAGAGGGCAGACAATTTATGAGTTTACCCTTTATAAGCTTTATTCAGAGTAAAACAGATTTATTTGGGGTTTGGATCCCACTGGGAACTGGGTGTCTGGGTTCTGGAGACAGGTGACCTGCTGAGCAGTTTTTGGTTAAAGTCTGCACAGGAGTGGTGCCAGAGTTTCTGGCACCATAGGCAGAATTCGTGGGGTGGCATTTTGTGTGCTCCCCACGGGGTGTGCGGGAGCTTCTGGTTCCGCTCCCATCGCACTGCTGAAGAAGGACCCTCCGCCGAAATGCTGCAGGTGACAGCGGCAGTCATTGAACTGCTCAATTGCCTGCTGCTGTTTTCCGCGACACGTTGGTGGAGGGTCCTTCTTCAGCAGCGTGACGGGAGTGGAACCGGAAACTCCTGTGCGCCCCGTGGGGAGTGCACAAAATGCCGCCCCCCGTATCCTGGAGCCCTAGGCAACCGCCTATGGTCGCCTAATGGAAGCGCCGGCCCTGAGTCTGCAGCCCTCAGGGCGTGTTTCAGACTCTGAATCTGTGTTGCAGCACGCTAGCATGTCTGGTTCAACAAGACAGGGTTCTGGAGTCCCAAGCTGCAGGGAAAATGGGCTCAGGGCTAATCTCAGCACATCAGGTGACAATCTCAAGGGGGGGGTCTCTGTGACTGAACCTGTCACAGGGTTCTTGTGCTGGCCCTTTGCCAGGGCTGAATCTCACCCACATCCTAGCTCTGCCTGAGGTATCCTGGCACCTCTCCCCATTTGCTGCTTCCAATGAAAGCACCTTCCCCCGGTATTCCCCGGTTCCTGTCTCGGGCCCTCACCATTTCCTGGTCTCGGGCCCTCACCATTTCCTGGTCTCACTGAACCCCCCATAATTTTTAAAATCCAACACTACAACTCCTTTCTCCCCTCTGTCATGGAGATAACGAGGCTACACCACAGCAGGTGTCCCAAGGGGAGGCAAGTGCTGGGAGCTAGTCCCTTGCTCTGAAGGGGCTAGTGGTGTACACAAGGGGTTGGAAGCCAGGACTCCTGGGGTCTATCCCAGCTTTGGGAGGGGAGTGAAAGCTAGTGGTTAGAGCAAAGGTGGGCTCAGATCCAGGACTCTTGGGTTCTATCCCCGGTTCTGGGAGGAGTGTGAGATCTTGTGGCTAGTGTGGAGTGGGTCTTGCGCTCCTGATTCTCTACAGTCACCTGGCAGGACCAGGATGCATTGCAGCAGAGAGCTTAATAAACATGGGAATGTCGCAGTCAGAGAAGTCACCAGTTGCTGCTTAAGGACTGGCTCTTTGTCGTGAGAAGCAAGTGAAGGGAAGAGTGGTGAGTGAGTGAGTTGGGAAAGTGCAAAATCCAGGAGCACAGCTGTGCAAGCTGCAGCAGGAAGGAGGCAGAGCCCTGTCTCAGTGCACCGATGGAGCCCACAGCCCAAGGGGCTCCGGTAGAGCAGCTTACTTTTGAGAACCCAGGCAGCTGGAGCTGGCAATTTGAGCAATTCCACATGGCATCTGGTTTAACAAAGAAAGCACAAGGATACTGGCTAAATGCCCTGATCGTTGCCTTGGGTCCTGTTGCTATTCTACAGGCCCTACCCCTCAGTGAGGAGGAAAAGAATAAAACTTCAAAATGACAGAGTCTTTTGATGCCCATTTCATAGGCAGACCGAAAATTATAGGTGAAAGGGGCCAAATTTAACAGGCGGCACCAGGAACAAGAGGGCATCAGCTGAGACTTTTATTATGGCAGTTGCTAGTCTTGCTGAACATTACAGATAAGGTGTGATGCTGATAAAGCAAGTACCAGCTCTGGCCATGGCCTCAGGGATTCATGAAGACCTGACAAACTCATAGCTGGAAACCAGACCAGCTCACCTGTACGTTAGTTTTGTTCAAAGTAGGTGGTAGTCTTAGAACACTGTATTCATTTTGTAGACTTGCGAATTAGTGGCTATGTTAATCTCACTTGTAATGTCTATATTCAAGGCTCTAAGCGCACATGAACAGGTTGCTTTATAACTTTGACAATGTTGACTCTGAATCTGTGACCCTACGCAAGAGACTCTTCCCCCCCACCCCCTCACCCACTCATTCAGGAGGCCTCACAAGATTAAACGGGCCATTAAGGAACATCACGACACCAAGGATTGGTGAATGGCCCTCGCACACCTTGGGAATATGACATACAGGGAGTTTGTCTTGGCCACTGGAAGACTAAGGTCTGGTCTGCCCTATATCTAGGGCCCTAGCAAATTCACGGTCTATTTTGGTCAATTTCACTGTCATAGGATTTTAAAAATCATAACTGTCATTATTTCAGCTATTTAAAGCTGAAGTGTTACAGTGTTGTAACTGCAGGGGTCCTAACCCAAAAATGACTTCTGTGGTGTGTGTGTGTGTGTGTGTGTGTTTGATGCACGGATAGAAAGGGCTAAACATCCTGCAAAATAAGTAACCCTCTAAAGACATGTGGGGAGATAATGTTTTTGTGTATTTACACATGCATGAGTAGGGTCTACAATGTAATCAACACTCCCTGTCTACGCTATATTCTGATAATTCAGAGATCAAAAGAAGATCCTAGCATTTAAATGAATTGTAAACATGGGATAGCTCAGCATTCATCTCTCTTTGAAATGTACTGTGAATGGTGGAGGAACATGCAAATAGCCATATGTTAATCCGTATAGCTAAGTACCGGTGATGGACCTCCTTCAAAGTCCTCCTAATTACCTTTTGTTCCCTGGGGATATCCCAACTTGTCAAAGAGGACATGAAATTGTATAAAAGAGCCTTGGGCCTGATTCTGTCATCTCAGATCTGCTTAGGCTTCATCAGGGGAAGTTTGAGTCACAAGACTGAGGTCCCAGCTATGCTGGTACAGCCTGAATATGAGATTTGAACATTGGACTATGACCTATGAACTGAATTCTAAAGGAACTCTCCGCAACTACAAAGCTCATCATCTCTGCTATGAATCAGCACCTCAGTGGATTGAACTCATGTCTGTACATATAGTGATCTTTGAATCATACTCTCTCTTTTGTTATTTTAATAAATTTTAGCGTAGTTAATAAGAATTGGCTGTAGCAAGTATTTGGGTAAGATCTGAAAAATTCATTAACCTGGGAGGTGATGTGTCCAATCCTTCGTTTGCCAGCCGAAGTGAGCCTAGCGTTTCCTTTTCCATTTGAGTGTTCCACGATTGTCAGTCCTGGGGAAGGGGGTGGGAGAACTCCGGCTGTGAGCCCTGGCAAAGGGGGTCCAGGCTGTCAGTACCTGCGGCGGGGCTCCAGCTGTCCGCACCCTGTGAGGCTGACAGCCGACAGGTGGTATAAGTAATGCAGTGTTGTGATGAAGTGGGAATGTTCTTGTGTTATTTGAATGCTGAGTGGGGAGTATTAAGCTGGCAGGGGAGTTGTGCTGGGACAGCCTGCATTGGGGAAAGGAGCACACCTGAGCATGTAACATGAGAACCCAGGAGGGGGGTTGGAGGCCAGGTGACACCTCTGCCCCGGAAACTGGACAAAGGACACAAAGGCTGGGGGAGGAGCCAAGGGGAGGCTGAGTGAGAGGCTGGAGGGAGTTTCAGTTTGGAGCTGGCTGGGAAATGGAGAGGGGCAACCCGACCAACAGGGCTGTGGTCTCCCTGTGGCCCCCAGATGGACCTAACTAAAGGGGGTCCTGTTGTCTGTATTGGCAAGACCTGTTTTGGACTGTGTTCCTGTTGTCTAATTAAACCTTCTGTTTTACTGGCTGGCTGAGAGTCACGGTGAATCCACTCCCACCCTCTGTGACATCATCATTGGAGGTTTTAAAGAACCTATTGGACAAAGAGCTGTCAGGGATGGTCTAAGTACAGTGCTGGATGGGATGATCTTTCTAGGACGATCCCAGCCCTACATTTCTAGGACTCTCTGAACTGTGGAGTTTAAATGGTGAGCCTCACAGTGAACTGCCCCAACAGCCTTCACCCAGCTCTAGTCCAATGTGAATTATTAACAAAATGAGCTGGTCCCTGATACGGAGAAGTCACAAGACCAGTGAGCACAGCAGGACATTCCCTATCAGATATACCTAGTGACAGTCGTTCCCCTGTAGTGCAGTGGGGGAAGCTAGGGAATCCAATGGTTCCTCTCGGATAAAGCTTTGCCGTACACAAACAGGGACTTGGCTTCCCTCACCAGGGGCGGCTCTAGATATTTTGCCACCCCAAGCACAGAGGGTCCGCTGGTTCCACAGCTCCAGTGGACCTCCCACAAGCTAGACAGGAGGGAAGATAACTCACCAGAACACAGTCCATTCCACTTACAACCCAGAATTCATCAGCAACACTGAATTCCCAGAAGAACAAAGAAGAGAATATGATTAAGAACCAGACCCCAGGTCACTAACTACAGGGATTAGAGCTAGCTTTGTGGGGATCCCAGAAGTGTGATTAGAGACCCCAAAGAGGCATTGAGCTGAAGGTTTCCAGCTCCACGGAGAAAGGGCAAGGGAGGAAGCCCCCACATCATGGTTACAGTGGACATTGAAGAAGCCTCAATTTCTCTGAAAGACGAAATCAGGCCTCTGAGCAATTGAAACAGATACTTCAAACAGTTTAATAGGAAATGTATGCACAGTACATACAAAATCTGGAGCTGGGATATTTACATATGACCTTGTTTGCGAGATACACGGCCAGGACCTGAAAAAGAAATGTGAAGAGTCATCACGATTTGTCCATTGCCGCTTTATACACATAAACAGAGTGGAGAATACTAGGGAATAACAATATGAGAACATGGACCGGGGATAAGCTGCTGGATACAGTAGAGAAAACAATCACCAAAACAGGAAACACTACAAGATTAGGGGAACCCATATTACTTAATAGAGTCAACTGTTACAGGAACATTTTCTCCCCATTGAAAACTATAAGCAATAACATCCCAGACTCCCTCTGAGTTTTGCCCTCCTCTGCTAACTGCTGCCTGGTGAATCCTCACAGTCCCTGAACCAGAGGGACAGTAAACTGGAGAAGGAGGTGGTGATGGAGACTAGAAACCTGACCATTCAGTGACCTTTTGCTATGAAGTGGAGGATCATAGTAGATAACTTTGGAGGATGAGTTAGATCTGCTGAGCACCTTCTCTGAAGGACAGAGCATCCTTATCTCCCAATAACATCAGTGGGAGTTTGAGAACACTCAGCAACTCATAGGCTTGGGCAAGACAAATACAAAGGCCTTGGGCGGCTAAAGTTAAGCACTGAAATCTGCAGGTAAAAGCCTAAATATCCATTATAGCCACCTGCAGAGGTCCTGATTAGGGCATTTAAATCTCTATCAGCATTGTTGTGTTTCAAATAGATATTTGAAAAACAAGGGGACTGATGTTTAAAGGCATATTTGGCCTTTGGTTGCCATCAGACAACTTGATGCCAGGTGAGTGGGTTTTTCAAACCCGGCTACCTAAACTCAAACTCCTAACAACCACGGGTAGGTGCATCAATAGGAGTGGGGTTAGTTGTGAAGTCACCCTTTTGCTGCCCTATGTTGCAGTGGAGCAGAGCAAAGTAGCCATAAAGCTGCCCTAAGAGGCAGCTAGGAATTCCCCAGCATGCGCAAATCCCTAACACCCAGAGAACCAGCATATAAAGTGTACAGCCAGTGTGGATGGCTGTATGTCACCAACTCCTAGCTTCCTGGCCAAGTATATGGGGTGCGAGCTGGGAACAGAAGATGGCACACACAGTGCGCATTGTGCTATAGCTGTCTCCAGTGCAGCAATGGATGTTACAAGACAGCATAATTTAGAACAACCCAGAGTCTAGAGCTCACGTGTATTTGAGGATCTGGGCCAGGACTTGGCTGTTACTATAGTAATGACCCCTGAGCAAGCAGTATAATGTACATGCTTATCACCGAGCTTGTCCAGAGGCTGCATGTCCATCAGAATGACTAGATGTCCTGCTGTGCAATAAAAATGCTTTGAGTAATAAAAATCAACCCAAGCTACTTTACAGGGCCTGATCCTTCTCTCACTTACAGCATCTGAGCAGTAGGACAATGGTGAATACTGCCCAGTATTATAGTTGCCTCTGTCTTGTTCCAATTTTGGGTAGCAGGAGCGAGGAGTGTAAAGGCCCTACTGTCACTCAAAAGTTAACCCCACCCCTTGACCAATAAGCCCTGCCCACCGGTCATCGGAAGCCCTACCCCATGAGGTATTACTTCCGGGGTCAAGGCAGACACATGACCGGAAGCAAGGTGTGTCATGTGACCCTTCTAAGAACTCCTTCTACTATACCAATCAGGATAGGTTTTGCACCGATAGGAACGCCCTGAGAGAAGATTTAACCAATCAGGGGGAGTTCTGGGGTTTGTGTGACCCTTCTAAGAACTCCTCCCACTGCCCTCTACCAATCAGGAGGGGCTTCAGCCACTAGAGACCACCCTGAGAGGAGATTAGACCAATTGGAGGGAATTCTGGGGCGGGGTGACCATCCAGAAGTGGTTCGTATGACCCCTCTAAGAACTCCTCCCACCGCCCTCTACCAGTCGCGATGGATTTTGGCTGCAGAGGACAGCCCCGAAAGGAGACTTGACCAAAATAGGGCAGGTTCTGGGATGGGGCGACCACCCAGAAGAGGGTCGTGTGACCCCTCTAAGAACTCCTCCCAATGCCCTCTGCCAATCAAAGTGCAGCACCATCACCCCATAAGTCTCAGCGCTGGGCAAAGGAGGCCATCTCTTACCAAGAAGACGTGTTTCAGAAATTGTGGAAAGGCTGAAAGGAAATGTGGACTCCTTTACCATCCCCCTGAGAACTTCAGACTTTGTTTTAGCCCCACGGACCTTGGGAATTGTGTGGAGAAAGTGCTACAGCAGCAACAGTTCCGAAGAGGATGAGGGAGCAGCCAAGGGGATTCCTTTGGCCCAGCCATTGATGGATATGCCAGAACCTGAACCCGAAGCCCAACCTTTCATGAGACACCCTGATGAGCATGGTGGCCTCTCGTTGTCCACCACCCTGGAGGAGGAAGGCGATCATTGCTTGGGGGAGTTACCGGCGGACAAGCTGAACAGAAAAGATGTCACTCAGGTAAATGAATGATTAAGAAGCAACAGTTGATGATGAGGTGTAATGAGGTTAGGAACCTGGGGTTGTGTAAATCTAAAAAACAAGCAGTGAGAACTTACACTTGTTTCTTGTCTGAGACAGCTCGATGATGCCTTTCTAGAGGACCCGGAGGCCCTGGACAACGTTGCATCAAGTAGCAAAGATGAACTGGGCCTGCTTTGTTTTTGCTGAATGTCGCTAAAAATTGTTGAAAAGGACTTTGAGGATGAAGGTTATAAGGAGCTTAGGAGAAGGTTTGACATGGAACTCGCTGACCCAGTGCCACATCGTGAGCTTAAAATTTAGGTGGACTATTGTATGCGTTGCTGTTTGTGCTGTTCTTAATCACTGTCTTAAGGAAAAGCTTTTTGAAGATTGTGATGGCTGTGTCATAGATGCCCCAGCCCAACGGCACCACGAGTGTGTGATTTGGACTTCAACTTTATATGTAAATTTGTAAATTTAAATATGTACATTTAAAAAAAAACATCTATTGAAAGGGGCTTTGTGACTATCTGCCTTTCTGTTAGAAAGTCTCTGGACCTTAAGTGAGCTAGAAGTTTTAATGGAGCCTCTTGGTTTCTTTTCAAGGAGCTGTATGTCTTTTAAATTAAAAAAATGGTTTGTGAGAATCTAATTTTTGTGTTTTTGTGCAAAAAAGGCATCTGTTTGCAGCAAAAAGCTGAAATGTATGTTGTGGGAGGGGGAAATCCTAAAAATGTGTTTACAGTGTAAGCATTCTGCCCAGCAGAGTTGGCAAGAACAAGGACTGGGTTCAGTATCTAGGAACTCCATTCCAATAACACAATGCAAAACTGGCTCAAGCCCCCAGCCAGTGGGGCACTGAGGCTCCCCTGCTACAAGCTAAAATCACCACTTACTGTGTTAAGTTGTAGGGGGACCTCAGTACTTGTTCACCATTAGCCCAAAATGAATACCGCTCTGCAGTCTGTAACCAAACTCCTCTTGAAATCAAAATTAGCACTAACATTACACAGTGGAGGCAATGGAATTGGGGGGTGGATCAGTCCATCACCAAGTACAAATACCTGTCCCCAGTCTCTCTCAATTTATTGGGTTTTGGAACCCATGTCCCTTGCCTAGCGAGTGCTACTTAGTTGAAGGTGAATCCCTCCATCATAAAAGGCCAAGTACAGTTCCACTGTCCTTGAGTCACATAATCAGGATAACAACACTTTATTCTTCCTGCCTCAATAACAGAGAAACTGGGGATCCCACAGTAGCCAAAGTGACTATTTGGGCTACTGTGGGCTCATGATCAGCCCCTGACGTTCTTTTCCACAGCTCACCACCAGATGTCAGGGTAGATCTCATCTTGACTCTGCTTACAACAGTAACACAAGCAGGGATGGTTCAGAGATGTGTTTGAGTACAATAGAGTTGACTCATTCTGTTGAACTGAATAGTTTTAACCATACTCCCACAGAATAGCGAAGGTAATTGTGATTACTTACCCTTGCTGCCATAGGGATAAATTTGACTGGTGTGCACGCATAGTAAGAGAGCTGGGTGGGTGAGTTCTGGTTAATAGGAAATGAAATAAAACCTCAGGAATTCGCAGTTGCTACTGGACAATTGAAATATAACCCCTGGAGTTGATCGAGCGCTATTGGACAGTTTAAAGGACCCAGGGGTTGGCAGAACTCTATTGGACAGTTTAAATATGACCTGGGAGTTGTTTGAATGCTATGGGTCACTCTTTCTAGCAATTCAAAGCTATTAAAAGTTTAAATTAATATATTTAAAAAAACAAACACCCCCCCCCCACACACACAAGGCTCTAAGCCAAAACTGAAATGTCTCAAGGGTTCACAAACCTTCACCATGCTTTAGAACAAGCATTTGCTCTAAAGATAATCAAACATTTAAAAGCTCTGGGGGGCTTATTATGGTTGTGATACAACCATTTTATTTCAGCCACCACTTCAAACTTTATGCATGAAAGAAACGTTTTAAAAAACAACTCCCAAAGAGATGTACTGATATCTGCCAAAGGTCCCCACTTGGGAATGGGGACAGTTACATTAAGGATTGGAGATTTACTGTTTAATACTGCAAGAAAGCCCCACAGAAAAATCTATTTTAACTAAAAGAAAAAAATGTAGCCGAAAGCAGCTCAGTTGTGCAGACAGCTTAATTCCTCCACCCCAGCTCACAAAAGCGAATGTTAGGAAGGGGCCTAAAGTCCTTAAGTATCTAGTATTTCAGAGCTGTAGCAATCAAATCAACCTGCTAGCTACTATTTTGAAGTCTGTTTGAAACAAAGGGTTAGGATGATATAAAAACCTCAGGTATTTTGGAGACTATTTTTTTTCAACAGAAACTCTCTTGAACAGCTGCTGGACTGCAAGAGGAGGTATGCTCCCTGTTTTAAACTCTGAAAATATATATGATATAATATCACTCGTTGGCCGTGCTGTCTTAGTAAATAATGATGCCTGTGTTTATTGCAGTGTGATCTGTTTAGCATGGAACCAGTAACTTTAAATTGCATTTCATCACCAGGCCAAGGTAAAAACCATTTTAACTGTAGTTTTGCTTAATAACTTCAGATACTACACAGGTTGTATAGGGATTTGGGGCTAATACTAACTAACAGTTTTTGCTTGTTCTTTAATCCAAAGGCCCAAACACACCTGGGGGGAACAGAACAAGCATGTGCCTGCAACACTTTATCCTGCAGTAGAAGATAACTTTCTGCAATTGGCTTTTAAGTGCATGTGGGTTTATTGAAAACTATTTTGTTGCAAACTGTGTTTCAAACTCTCTCTCTCTGTAAAACATAGGTGGGATTTTTTTTTTAAAGTATATGACTGCAAATTGATGGTAATGGTGTGTTTCAAACTAACAAGGTGGGTTTTTTTTGTGTACAAAATGTGTTTTAAACTGGATTTTAAAAGTTGATTTTAAAAGCAGTTTGGTTTTTATTTTGCAAAATGAGGTGTGTTTAAAAAAAAGTTTGTGGGTTTGTTGTTTTAAAGTGGTAGAAATAAACTCAAAACTCCTGTATGTTGTACAGCCTGAAATGGATTATTTTGTTTTAAAGCTATGACTTTTTAAATTGAAAAATACCCTAATGAATGTTTTATTTTTAAGTTTACAAGACAGTTTCATGTGATTTATAATAGTAATAATAATAATATTCTCTGCTTCACAAACCTACCTAATACCAGCAGCGTGAGAGACCCTGACGAACTCTTTCAGTACCTGTTTTGCTCCAACTACAAGGTTTCATCCTGCGAGTTTTTCGACGATGAAAGAGCATGAGTGTCTTGGAAGGATGCAAAAGACCGGTACTCTGTCTTTGGAAATACCAATGTTTTCATAGCCTCTTTCATCACTGCTTATGCCCGCTTAGAACTATACAACCTGCTAGATAGGTTGCAAGAGCGGTGACCATACCATGACACTGACTTGGTGATATTTGTGAAAAGGGAGGATGACTGGAATCCCCCTCTGCGGGATTATTTAGGGGACCTCACAAGCAAGATCCCGCCAGATCAACACATCACCAAGTCTGTGTCGGCAAGCCCGAAAACCTACGGGTATAAGCTGTCGGGAGGAAAGGCCTGTATGAAAGTCAAAGCTATTACCCTGAACGTAGCAAACTGTGAAAAGATCAACTTTCACAGTTTGAAAGATCTAGTCCTGGACTATTGCACAGGCCTGTGAGAAAACACCTCCAAAAAGATAGAGGTGCAGCAGCCCTCTATCATAAGGAACAAAAATCAGTGGCAAATAGAGACGACAAAAACCCTTAAGAAAACACAGAAAGTCGTTTCCAACAAGAGGGTCCTAGAAGAAGAGTTTAAAACCCTGTCCTACGGCTTTTAAAATGGATCCGAGGTGGAAACACCCCTTTTCTGCAATTCTTGTGCGGCCTAGCAACTGAGGGAAAAGTTACTTTACAAGAAATGTGTTGGATAATGCCAAACAAACGTTGTCTGTTATGCCTGAGAGTACTGAATAACATGGCTATAAAAATCATTGCAAGATATGCTTGTTGAAACATGTTTTGAGCAAGGCTAGATATGCCCAAGAATTTAAATTTAGTTTTTACAAAATTCATCACCATCCGGTCGTTTTGCACTAAGTCGTTAGAATACAATTTTAAAATCTGGTCAAAAGATAAACCCTTGCTACGATGATGTAAAAAAACACGCAGTGATCGCTGCAGGCGACAGGGTGGGGGGTCTTGTAATTGTCTATTGTGAAACACATTGTCTGTGGCATTTTTGTTTAAAAATGTCATAATGCTTTTAGGAAACAACACGCTATTCGGGGAGGTGCCCGTATGAGTCAAAAAACTCTCCACGGTTACACTTCACCAGATACAAGGTGAGCCAGTGTTCACCAGGTTGGTTATGTGGATGCGTGTTGACCACCAAACCTAAAGGTCTCTGAGACAGCTTGCTGCCAGGGAGCCAATCATAAGGGGATTCTTTTTTGTGTAAGAGGTCATTGATGAGACACGTGAGAGCTGCACGGTGCCCATGTTCACATATAGCCAAGCAGAACATTTCTTCTCTGATTTGTCTCTATGACGTTGTCAAAAACCCCATACACGATCATACTGACGGTGATGGCTAAAGCCATCTCAAAACCTATTTCTGCTCTCAGGTTCCCAGTTTTAATCAGGGAACAGTGATCGGCGCATTCCTGGTCGGGAGACAGGTCAAAGGCAAAGAAGGTGTAACCCTGTGCAAACTCCTCACGGTTGATTAACAGAGAACGATCTTTCATGTGTTTACCAGCTGTCTGTACCAGATTCATGTATTCTCTCACGCAGCATCCTGCCTCAAAGCCTGGTTGCAGAGGCTTGGTTACAGAATATTCCACCCATGCCAGCCCCGTACATCCAGGAAGGGCATATCCCGCCTGGGCTTTGTAACAGTTCCTGTAGATGGTGGGGTCGCTGTAATTTTTTAGGATCGCCTTAATGTGTTACCTTTTAGAAACCTCGCTCTCTCCGAGGACACTGGTGCACCTTGACGATCACCTTGCCAAAGCGAAATAAGACGTGTCTGTTCTGATCTGTCTTTATTTCAATGGTAATGGTATCGATGTGGTGTTTTCTGACAGGAACGTAATGAGGTTTATCGTAGGTGATGGTGACAAACTCCTTGTTCCTTCCTTGGACAGGGACACAGCGTAACAGGGGAACAGAAAAGTCCCCCACAAACTGGTGTTCTACAATATCTGTGAACAGACACAAAAAGTTAAAAGCCCTGTGATGTCTGCTGAGAAGGGGAGTTTTTGGAGGCTGTGCTTGGGACCCAAACCTAGAATGTTAGCTAGCTCCCTGCTGGTAGAAAACATATAAGTAAAATCGGCGGATTTAAGACTAACTTTTCTACCCACAGGGTCGTAGTTCATGACCACCTCAGGTGGTTTGGGATGATAAGCCACAGTACTGTTCATATGATCCAATAATTCGGGTATGGACAAGTAATAACCTCGTCGTAGGATAAAATTCCATGCCATATCTCCAAAGGTGATTTCAAAAGAGGTGTCTTCGTTGATAGTGTTCCAGTTGTGCGGGTATTGTATTTCCACTATGCCCACCTCCCAGGCACTCCGGAGATCCCAGGGCTTAATTAGCCGTATTGTAAAGTTCAAGCTGTGTTTTGAGGAAAAACTGCAGAGCTGGCATTGCTGGGCAAAGTAATGTAGAACCCGCTGTCGCTCATTTTTCTCTCTGTCTTTGCAGGAGGAATCTTTTTGTTTGTTTGTTTTGTTCATGTCTAAATGTCACAGAGTTGAAAAGCTTCCACTCAGCTGTTAAACTTATCACCCCCCAACCATTTCACCAGTAGCTGCTTTTTTCTCCCTTTTCCTTTATCTGCTAGAACTTTTTCGATCCTGTAAATCCTGTCTTGTTTGGGGTTTACTTTTTGTAATTCTTCAGGGTAAAAAGATCTAGTAACTGTCTCACCCTCGTAATCTTTTAATCAGTATACAGGTCTCTGGCTCCTGGTTAAGGCTTCATCCACTATAAATATCTCATCAGTAAACGTCTGTTCATAACCTTTTTCAAAGGCTCCTTTGATTTTAGATAGTCTCACGTGCTCACCTTTTCTAAAAGAGGCAACAACCAGTTTTACTTTAAAACCATCTCTATAAACCATTTTCCATATCTTCAGAGAATGTGAAGGATTAACATCAGCGGGTCTGGTACGTATAGTTCTGTGAAAGCTCTGGTTGTAACTCTTTATAAAGTCAGATAACACGTCAATGTAGCGAAAGGTGTTATGGGCTGTAAAATATCTCCACATCCTCCACATCTTTTTAAATTTCTGTTAAATCGCTGCTTTGACTTCATTATTAGTAACAAAATGGTGAACGCTGTGCCATTTTAACAACCTGCCATAAGGTTTGTTTAAAAATTCTTTCCACCGATGGGTTTGTAATTTTTCAGGCACGACCTTCGCTAAAAATAGCTTTAAAGGCCTTGGATACCTCACCACTCGTCTTGTCTTTTAGGCCTAAGGCCCAGGCATATTTGGACAGAATGTCTATCACCTTTAAGATGTACTTAAAGCCTCTGTTGTGTTTGGAGAACCGGTGCACATCTACCAAATTTGCCTGCCATTGCGCGTCCACATCTGAAACAATGGTCTTCTTTCTTTTAAAACGTATTCGAGCCGGTTTGTGTAAAGTGTAAGTCTCCTGGTGTGAAAGCCAAGCCGTTGCCTGTCTTCTATTTAAAGTTTTACTATGCTTTTTGGCCACTGGAAAAAGAGGATTCATGCCGCCAAAGCTCCCAGCTTCCCTGGGGGTATAATATATTTTTTTTAACAGAGCCGTCTGTGGAGACAGGACTGTTCCTGATACTGTCTTTTACTAACACAAGTATGGAGGGGGATACAGTCATATGGACATGTTTAAATAAGTTTAATTAATTGCCTGGTTTAACACAACCTTTGACAGCCGCCTGTAAAAATGGATACCATGACCCCTACAATGAGGGACTCTGAGCTGGTTCATTCTTCTATTTTGTCCTTTTCCAGATTTTCCTCTTGAGATCTGCATCTCAGACAGGAGCAAAAACAGCTGATGCACGACAGGGCTACCGATGTGTAAGTTCTCAAAGGCTTCTTGAAAGGCATCGTTGACCTGTTGAGAGATTTTCAGACAAAAAACAGTTAGCCCCCCACTGCTTGTTCTTAGATTTATGCAATGCCAGGTCGATTCTTAACCCCATTATACCCCCATGATTAACCGTCGCTTCTTAATCATTCATTTACCTGAGTGACGTCTTTCCCGTTCACCTTGTCCGCTGGTGACTCCCCCAAGCCATGATCCTCTTCCAACTTTGGGGGGGTGGACAATGAGAGGCTGTCACACTCATCAGGGTTCTTCACGAGGCAGGGCCGGCTCTAATATTTTTGGTGCCCCGAACGAAAACAAAGCGCACTCCCCCCTTAAGCATCGTGTCGCCCAAGTCCCCGCCCCCCGAGCGTCACGTTGCCCAAGTCCCCGCCCCCAAAACATCGCGCTGCAAAAGTCCCCGCCCCCCCGAGCATGGCGCCACCTCGCCTGAGTCCCCGCCCCCCCTGAGTGTGGCGCCGCCTCGCCCAAGTCCCCGCCCCCTCCCAGCGTCGCGTCGCCCAAGTCCTCTGCCCCTCCCGAGTTTCGTATCACCCAAGTCCCCGCCCCCCCCAAGTGCTGTGCTGCTAAAGCCCTCCCCAGCCGAGCGCCACGCCGCCCAAGTCCTCGCCCCCCAGCATGGTGCCACGCCTCCCAAGCCCCGCCTCCTCCCAGCGCCACCCGGCCGAACCAAAAAAAACCAAAAACAAACCCCGAGTGCTGCCCCGTCCCGAGGTGCCACCCCAAGCACATGCTTGGTGGGCTGGTGTCTGGAGCTGGCCCTGTCACAAGGGTTCGGGGTCGGGTTCTGAGGTATCTATCCATGGTTGAGTCAAAGGGCCCTCCTCGGAACTGTCACTGCTATAGTGCTTTATCCATACAAGCCCAAAGGTCTTCAGGGCTAAAACAAAGTCCGACGTTCTCGGGGGGTGGTAAAGGAGTCCATGTCTCCTCTCAGCCTTTCCACAATTCATAAAACACGTCTTCTTGGTAAGAGATGGCCTCCTCTGCCCAGCGCTGGGACTTACGGGGTGATGGTGCTGTACTCTGACTGGTAGAGGGCATTGGAAGGAGTTCTTAAAGGGGTCACATGACCCTCTTCTGGGCCGTTCACCCCTTCCGAGAACCTACCCTATTTCGGTCAAGTCTCCTCTTGGGGCAGTCCTATGCAGCTGAAACCCATCGCAATTGGTAAAGGGTGGTGGGAGGAGTTCTAAGGGGGTCACATGAAGCACTTCCGGACGGGTCACCCCATCCCAGAATTCCCCCCAGTTGGTCAAATCTCCTCTTGGGGTGATCCCCAGTGGCTGAAACCCCTCCTGATCAGTAGACAGCGGTGGGAGGAGTTCTCAGAGGGGTCACACAAATCACTTCCGGACAGGTCACCCTTCCCCGGAACTCCCCCTGATTGGTCAAATCTTCTCTTGGGGCATTCCTATTGGGGCGAAACCCATCCTGATTGGTAGAGGACAGTGGGAGGAGTTCTTAGAGGGGTCACATGAAACATCTTGCTTCTGGTCAGGTGTCCGCCTTGGGGCTTCCGATGACCGGTGGGCAGGGCTTATTGGGTCAAGGGTGGGGTTAACATTTGATTAATGGTAGGGCCCTTATACTACTGGAGTGCCTTGTTCTGTTTGTCTCCGTTCCGCTTCATTCCTCAAGCACTCCACCAGAACAGATGTCACTTATGATCTCAGTTGCCGCCAGCTGGACAGTGGGACTTGCGTCTTTCTCTAGCACCTGGAGAGCTGAAATTACAGAGGACAACACGTTAGTGAACAGACTGTCAAATCACAGCTAAGTGTGATCACAGTACCTTGAAGTATGTGAGCAAAATGATCACATGGAAAAATGTGAAACTGGGCTCAGCCCTTCTATTGGGGTGGAAAATACATGAGAGATGAATAGGCCTCACTTTTCATATAGTCCCCTGTGCCTGAAATAGCTGGAGACTTATTACCTCTGAATACCACGCTACAGCAGCTCTCCAATACAAACAAAGCTTTAGGTTCCCCCATTGGTTCCTTCCATGCTCCCAACTATGGGGAGACCCTGACTCTACCAGAAAGTCATCCACTCTGCAGCAAATGGAAGAAGAACCATTGTTTCAATAGCTTCCACTTTTCCAGCTCTATTCAGGAGCCACTGCCTGAGCTCAACTAAACCTGGAATTTATCAGAGGCCAGGGCCAAGCTGGTTTGTGCATGATACAGGGCACCTACTGGAAGAAAAATTGCTGGTGGGAAATTGGGGGTAGCAGAAAGTGGCTACAACTTCTTCTCACTTGGGGAGTCCACAGAGAGCCAATAAAGCCCAAAGTGTGGATAGCACTGGCTGGGGAGGGGGCATTGCCAGGACAACCAGGAGATGCACTGACTCATATCATACCTTCTGCAGCTTCCTCCTTCAGGGGAAATTAAAGCCGACTTTCTACTGGGCAAGAGTGAATTTGTCCTTTGATGTGTGGCTGATGCACTTTGCACCAGTGGTATCAGTTACTGCTGCTTGTCAGCTAAATTCCTTTATAACAACTCACTAATGAGCAGGACTTCAGCTGTATTTATTACTTACACATCAGCAGATATCCCCGGTACAGCCATTTCATACGCTGCTTGTCTCTGTGTTTCAGGATGATGCCTAAATACAAAATGTAAAATAAACAACAACAACAACAACAAAACCTTCCCTTGTTGAGTGCAAAGTGATATTGGCAGCCCTGAGACAGGCCTTTGGGATTTCTTACTGTGGGCCTACGGGTGAGCTGTGGGCAAGAGGATTCTGGAGCAGGTTAGAGTCCACACTGAAGAGAATGAGAGAGACGTTTTTTAAAAAGACTGTTTACAGAAACCTCATTTGCTTGAAACAGTCTGTGTGCCTCTTGCCACTGCAGTCAGTTACTGGAGACATACTAAGAGAGTGTCTTGGCCTAGTGGTCTGAGCAAAGGACTGGGGCCAGGAATGAGTGAGTTCTAAGCAGGGATCTCACAAGGTGACTGACAAGTGAGCCTTAGATGAGCCACAATGCCTGCCTGTCTCCCATGGGTGTGCTAGGGAGAAGAGGGCACAGGGCCAAAGAGGAGGAACCTAATGGTTCCTTGACAAGGTGCTGTGGCCAGGAAGGTGAAACAGCAGGCGCTATGGGCAGGTGGGCTGCATGCCTCCCAGTGATGAAGTCGCGGTGAGGAGCACTGAACAGCACTGGGTAGGTCTGCACTTTGAGCTAGGGGTATCATTCCCAGTTCAATGGGACGGGCCCACACTAGCTCTGACAGCGCTGGCATGCTACAATTAGTATGTAGCTAAGGCAGCACAAGCAGTGGGAGGAGCAGCCACCTTGGGAATAGACTTTGGGGTTGGGATGGGATCATACTTGGGGTGGTTGAACCTCCTGCTGCTCCTGCCATCACAGCTACTCTCTATTTTTAGCACACAGGGCTAGGCGGGTGTGTCTCATCAAGCTGGGAATTATACCCCCAGCTCAAAGTGTAACCATGCCCTACGTGATGGTGTCCCAGCCGCTACTGCAAAATGATTGCACCGTGCCTTCCCTGCAACAATCCCGAAGCACTTCATAGCAACTAATGAATTCTTTCTCCCACCACCCTGGAGAGGCAGGGACATTAACATCTCCATCTATGGGTGGGAAGCTGAGGCACAGAGAGAGTAATGGCAGCTCAGCGCTGCACAGTGGGATTTTTTCTGTCTCCCTCAATGGGAAAATCAAAAGGGACACTGGGCATCATCTCTCACCAGCTAACTTGGCGGCAGCTGCCCGGATCCCTTCCCAGCTGCTGTAGAAGTACGTGATGGTGTTTTTGTATAAGTTCTCCAGCAGCTCTGTATTCTCTTTGGCCTAGAGGAAATCAGGGACACATGAGCTCTCTCTGGCTAGAAGTGCCCTTTGACTGCCAGCACATGCTTTTACAAACCACAGGTAAATATGGGAAAGAACAGGTGGCTGGGTAGAAGTGGGAAAAATGGGAATCTGGGCCAGATTCACATTTCTCGTCACCCTCCCTCATATACCCCACCCTTACCGTTATTTACATTGTCCATCACACATCCCCCCCAACACACCCCTCTAAACCACCACAAGGCACTCCAGTCAATAATCTCACACAGTTCAACGGCTCACTCACAAGGTGTTTGCAAATGTCCTCCTGGAGCTCTGTAGGATTCAGCTCATCTGTGCCATCAAGGTGCTTATTAATCGCACGTTGGAGTCTCTTCAGTCCCAAAAACGGGAAACAGAGGTGAAATGTAGCTCTGCATTTCTGAAAAAGAGTGTCACACCATTGAATTGTTCCCTACCGAGTGCTGTGTTCAATCAAAGGGAACTCCTCTGCGTGACTGTGCATCTATTCCAGGATAAAAAGGGATTCCTCTGGATGTAATTGGCAGAAACATGCAGGAATGACTAATAGAGGGGAGAGCTTCCACTGAAAACTGGAGGTAGCATCAATGCCTTTTGGGAACAGTTATACCGATGAAAGCTGCATCACCAGGCACAGCTGTGGTCTCTCCTCTGTTCTGAGGAGGCAGGAGCCTGGGGTGCAGAGAGAGACAGGAACAGAGACCTGTAGGGGTAAGACCCATGACCTATCCTGAATTCTGGTGAAGCAGCCATGGACCAACCCGGCTGGAACTGACTCAGCAGGAGGGCAATGAACTAGGGGGAGAATTTGGGCCTCCACAACAGGCAGGAATAGCAGAGCTCCCCTGGCATTGGGAGGAAGATTCCTTTGGCTTAGGAAATAAGTCACTGTCAGTCTTACCATTGAAACCTTGGGGTCTGGGTCTTGCAGGTGCAGCAAAAGTGTGACCCAGCTCTTTCGAACCTGCTCGGTGAAATAGGCCTTCCATTTTTTCTTTGTCAACTGAGCCAGGATGCCAAATAGGACAAAGGCCACTGAGCGAAGAGCAGCATCCTCCTACAGCCAAAACAACCCCACAACTTGGTAAGTAAGAGATAATCCCATCACACACCTCACACAGCCATCTCTTCTACGCTAAAGTAGAGTGATTCCAACTACAGCTAGTCAGAAAAACTTTAATTAACCAATTTTTTGTTCAAATTTGCTGATTCATAAAAATACTTTAGAGCCAGTTCAATTTTGATGAAATTCCTCCGGAAGCCAGGCAGGGGTCCTTAGAAACCTGCCTGGTGTCTTGCCAGTGCACCCATCCAGCAGCCAATCTAGCAGGCTCACTGGGATTGTAGGCTTCCAAGTCCCCAGCTTCAGGGGGAGAGATAGCTCAGTGGTTTGAGCATTGGCCTGCTAAACCCAGGGTTGTGAGTTCAGTCCCTGAGGGGGCCATTTGGGGAACTGGGGTAAAAAGCTGGGAATTGGTCCTGCTTTGAGCAGGGGGTTGGACCTCCTAAGGTCCCTTCTGATTCTATGACCCTCAGAGTCCTGGCTCTCAAATTTGCAGCTCTCTAGTTCCCAGCACCAGGATAGTCTGAGAGCAGACTGCCCTGGGCCAAGGCTTCCAAGAGAGCTAGGCTGAGCATAGTAATTCTGTTTCACAAGGAGTTTTGAAGTTTGGGGAGAGGGGTTCCCACAAATAGGAACAAAACCAAAATTTGAAATCTCAAAATTCTCTGCTAAACAGAATTATCATTCCAACCCTTTCATATATAAATGGTATAGAGCAGGCCCCAAACTCTGTAACCCCCTTTTCATGGTTATCTAGCTACCTAATCTAGTATTCAGACTTTCTTTGAGGTTCTCAGTGGCAATAAAGAAGAACAGAAGGGTGAGACTGTGGGAGCAGGGATGTCATCCCCATCCTCCTAATGTTCTCCTCTTCCACAAAACACCTCTCTTCCCTGGGGCCGAAAATCTCTGCACTCTGACATGAGCAATGCCCAGGGAGTTCCCATCACACATCGTAAATGGAGTCTAATCAAGATCGGTTGAACTGGGGTTGGAGAGTTCTGTTCACATACATCATCAAAGTAGGTCCGGATCTGTTGGGTGAGGTCTCTGAAGGAAGAACCGATGTCCTTCTCTTTCAGCTTCTTCAGGACTTTGGCCAGTGCATTCATGCTCTCGCCAATGACTTCAGAACTGAAAATGTCATGTAAGGCCCCGATCAGTATGTCCAGAAGAAACTTCTTGTGCTTTTTCACCTGGACAAACAGATGACATTAAAGAACAATTATCACTGATCACAATTCTAAGAAGTTTTCTTTAGCAGTTATGAAGCAGTGGGAATTTCATCAACCCCTTCTCACCCCAGAGACCTATAGCTATATTTCAGACCAGGTGCTAGCTACAATGAGCCAAACTCGGTGCCATAATACACCTGTGTAATCCTATTATTAGATTTCTAGTTACTTAGATTCCAAGGCCAAAAGGAACCACGGTGATTATCCGGTCTGACCTCCTGCATAACACAGAACTTCCCCAAAATAGTTTCTGTTGGAACTAGAGTGTATCTTTTAGAAAAACATCCAATCTTGATTTTAAAATGGCTAGTGACAGAGAATCCACCACAACCTTTGGCAAATTGTTCCAATGGTTACTTAAAATTACCATTAAAAATGGATGCCTTATTCCCAGTCTGAATGAGTCTAGCTTCATTTTTCCCCATTGAATCTTGTTATACCTTTGTTTGCTAATGGGAAGAACCCATTACCAAAATTTGTTCCCCATGTGAGTAGTTATAGACTGTCCTCAAGTCAGTCCTTAACCTTCTCTTCGTAAAGCTAAATAGATTGAGC